>NC_045630.1:27315971-27616115 GCF_009829155.1 Mustela erminea
AATCATAGACCATTCCCGCTGCATTTCTCCTGAATTATGTGTTTTGCTCTCTTCAGCTGCTGATGTTGGTATGCCCAAACCCAAAGCTGGAAGAGGAATAAGTGACAAGTGGACGAGGCTGTCTCCTCTTGAGCCCAGGACTTGCTAGAGAGCTGAGAGCTTCTGCTGGCTCCAGTCTAGCCAAGCACCATGGAGAAAATCAGCTCCTTCTTCAACATCATTTGGGACACCATTTTGACCAAACACCAAGAGGGCCTCTTCAACACCATCTGCCTGGGCATCCTTCTGGGGCTGCCATTGCTAGTGGTCATCACATTCCTCTTCATCTGTTGTCATTGCTGCTGGAGCCGGTCAGGCAAGAATGGCCTACAGCCAGACCGAAACAAGGGGAAAAAGAGGAAGAAGAAGAAGAAGAAGGCTGAAGAAGACCTCTGGATCTCTGCGCAGCCCAAGCTTCTCCAGATGGAAAAGAGGCCATCACTGCCTGTCTAGTTAGGCAGGAAGCAGAGGCGTCCCCCTCGGGAACCAAGCCACCTGCTAACTACCACAGGCTAGAGAGCCCTGATGTGAGGTGCTCATGTCCACAGAGGAACTAACCAAGGGACAAAGCTGAGGCTGAGTGCCCCCACGGAGGACAGCCCGGGAAGAACTCCAGACAATCCTTGTGTACTGTCAAGGCAGCTACGTGTCTAATAGTAATGCTTGTTGCCACCGACTCAGGCATGCCTTCCACCTGTCTCCAGCAAGCTCCAGATGCTAAAGCACAAAGAATGTCCATTTTGACGTGTCTCTGAAATGCGCACACATGCACACACATACACACATGCACGCACATTCCGGCAACGGGTACCTGGGCTAATGTATTCTGTTCATCAAATGGTCATTGAATATCTACTTGGTGCAAGTACATTATCTGCTCTCCCAGAAATGTCTCATGGGAAGGCCCAGCCAGATTCTAGCACACGTGCACAATTATATAACCAGGAAGGTACCTCTGCACTGCCTACCCATCTACCACTCAGGTCAGAGCTATGTGCTTTCCTGTTCTTGTCCCTACATAACCTTTTACTGGAAATCCCTATCTTCGGACATTCCAGCAACCTGGTACAGCTCCATCCCTGTATATTGATACAGACACGCCCAGTTCCCATATTTCCCATCTGGGAGGCAAAGTTCAAAGTGAGAAGGATCTAAATTCATTGAAAGCTCCATCTTGCAACCCATGACAAGGTTCCCATTTCCTCGTTGGGCATCTGATGTTGTCTAAGACCTCTCTTTGCGATGCTACCCCCAGAACCACTCAGCAAGCTACCCTTCTCCAAGCACCAACAAACAGCTCTTGATAGTGACTTCTAGAATGCTCTGGAAACCAGGCATACTCCATCCACTTCAGTGAACTCCAGCGGTGGACCGGGGCAGTGTCTTTTTTACAGATGGGGAAGGAATGCTCCACCTGAGTTAGGGATCTCCTGTGTAACCAAAGCAGGGAAGAAATTAAGACAATTTCTGGTGCAGTCTCCCAGAAGGCACACTGCAATCATGTTTATAAGGTTGTAATGGATGTGTGGTATGCTGCCGAAGGGATACGGAAGTTACAGAGTGTCAATGAAGGTAGAATGAAGCTGTGTAAAGGTTTATGCTTATTTATCTCGAAGCTCAGGCACGTGCCTTGCACACAGTAGGTACTTAGAACTGTCTGTGGTTGCTGTTGGATATGCAATGATGTTAAGGGTAAACGCATAATGCCTTACCGATCCCCCCAAGTGACCTTCTTTTCTGAGCCCACTAATTGCTGCAAAAAACAGGAGGTGGGCATTGAATGCTCCCCAGAGGCCGCCTACAGAACCAACAGCCAGGTTGACGTGGGTGCCCTGAGCCCCATGATGACAGGTAGACGAGGTCCACAGGGAGTAGCAGGCTGAGGTTGGGAGGCCGAGTTAATTCACTCATAGGACAAACTGGTTGGTATTTTGATTGTACTGTGACCATATTACAAAGACAGAGACTTCCCAAATTGGGAGCAGGTTGTGCTCTGAAAGGTCACTTGCAAATCTGCTGGGTAGCTGTCTTGAAATATTTCCCCACGAAGGCTGTTCTGGGTGACAGTAAAATTGCAATTTAATGAACAATGTTAGCTAAACTTCGATAGCTGTTCTGCAAGATTGGGTTCGTGGACAAATGTGTGCTCTTGGCTCCCTGGGGCTCCCCGGTGCTCACGTGCCCTCCAGATAGACTCCAGGCCAGAAGAGGGCAGGTGTCTGGTGGTGACCGTTGCACCAAGGTCTTCTAACAAGCGACCCTGTGAGTCATAATTCTGGCCTTCATGTGTTTTAGAACCAGTCACATCCACCTTCCAGCACCAAGGGGTCCCAAATGCCCTGACTTCTTAACCCCTTTGAGCAGAGAAAGAAGCACTCTCTACTTCTCTGTCCCCTTGTACATGGGCAGCCTGTCAGGGAGCATCTAGCTGTCCCCTTCCCATCATCCCTCACCAAATGTCTGTGCCTCCCCATGCCAGCCACTGCCCACTGGGAGCAGCTGCCCTTACTGCCTCCAACTCTCAAGCCCCATAAGATGGATGAGTTGGCGGAGATGCAGCACTAATGGCCAAGGCTGTGTGTCAGATGTGATCTAGGAGAGAGGATCGCTCCAATGGGAGGACCACACAAGGAACATGGTTGCCATGGCAACTAGCTGCTAGTTTGAATTAAGACGGCAGTCGGTTGTCATTGCCATGACAAGGCCTCTGTCTCCAGGTGCAGTACCCTGCTGTTTCCTAATCAAATGGATTTGAACTACCTCCAGGCGCGAAACACCCAGAAACCGTCCTCTGTTGCTTCCATAGCCTCGGACTCAGGAGACCCAGATGCTGCTGAACGAGGCTTAGGTTTTCTCCTCCCCAGCCTCTCCTGACAACCTCCACCAGGGACCCTCCAACAATGCCGGGGTACCCTAGGCCCCCAAACTTCTTTTGAATGCATGGGTCCATGCAAGGAACCGAAGGCAGTCATCGGAGCCATTCCCCATTCTTCCCGCCCATCTTCGTCTTTCTCTCCTGTGTTTTCTTCTTCTCTCATTCCTGCTTCTCCCAGCACCCCCATCCCAGGTCCAGCCCTTTCTTTATTCCTCCTCACATTTACTCCTTCTCCCCAGCCTCTTCCCCAGAGCTGCCACTGGCAGCCAGGGGCACCTTGGGACCAGAGCCTGCTTGGCCCATCTCGGAGACTTTAAGCTAATGGAGGCAAAAAGCATGATAAAGAAGAGGCTTCCTAAACCACCACGGGCTGGGGGATCGGAACAGCTCCAGTCAAACTTGGCCACCACCATCAGAGGTGGTCTTCTCCCCCACTGCTCAATGTATTTGCTTTTTTATTTCTTGGGGGGAAGGGACGGGGGGGAGGGGAAAATGTAGGAAAAGGGTAGTCACCTTTTCAAGAAGAGTATAAATGGTCCAAGCTGTATAGTATTTGTCAGTATTTTTTTTTTCTGGAAAATTCAAACACATGCAAAAGAAAAATTTATTTAAATAAAAGACTTTGAAAATAAAAAGCTATGCCTGGCATCCTTACCGTTGGCATCAGTTACTTTCTTGACATCAGATACTGCCCTCTCCCAGACATCACTCCGAAATGACAGAGGCAGCGACTCCCACTAGGACACAGAAGACCCTGCTGTCCCAGGATTCCTGACAAAGGACAAAGGACCAGGACTAGGCTCTCGCCCCACTGCCTGCAGGGCAGACACTTTGGAGACCAGGCACCTGAGAGGTGCCAACTGTGGGAAAAACACTGATGCTGCCTGGCAACTCTTAGCATTCCTTTCAATGAGGTCAATCAATGTCTTCTTAAAGGAGAGAGAGGAAAATAGCAAAAACTAAGTAAAAAATCAACCTCTAAGTTAAACCCAGTGTTGGGAAGGGGAGAGCTCCAAAGTGCCTATTGTAGCTGCTGAGGAGATAGTACATGCTGAAGTAGACACACAGATAGAGACATAGATACATACATATGTTCATAGGTACTTAGATAGGTACTTAGATACACACACACACACACATAGCTAGCCAACCAGCCAGGAAGACACACACACACCTATGTATAAACACCCATTTCTTTTTCAAGTAGACCACTCCTTTGCACTGGTGGTGAAATGGAATGCTCCAGAGTCCTCCCTCGATGATACCAAGCCAGCCATTAAGCAGAAGCCCTCCAGACCAGTGCTGTCCAGTAGAAGTAGAGAAGATGGGAATGTCCTCTATCTACACTGTCCAGTATGGTAGCATTTGCCACTGTCCAATACGGTAGTTATTTAAATTAATTAAAATTAAATTAACCGTCTAGTAGGTGAGTTATAACCACCACAGTTCAAGCGCTCAATGGCTATGTGCGGCTGCCAGCTGCTGATTGCTTGGTGGGGACGAGGGTGGCAGAGTCAAACAGGCTGATAAAACTCTGTTTACTGCATTTCAACGAAGGGTCTAGGAAGATGGGCCTACGGCACCGGCTCCCTCTTGCTTTCTTTCCCCCCGGGCAGGCTGACATTTCCGTAGAGGTAGTTGATTCCTGGGCTCCCTTCCTCATTGCCACACACTCACGGCAGCCCAAGGAGAGTCTTCGTCCAGCCCTCTGTTCTTTCCTCCAGGACTTCCAAACTTTCCAGTACAGAGTAGGGACCGTTGTCCAGAAACCAGCAGGAAGCAGCTGTTACACACCTGAGGGGACACCAGGGCTAAACGCCACCAGCCCCACCCGCCCAGGCTTAGCCCTGCCCACAGCGTTGGGCGTGTGGATCTGGACAAGGCTTTGAGCATTCTCAACTCACCAGAACCTCTGCGCTGGCCCCTTGTCCTTTGATTTTAGTATTTATCCCCAAATTCAAAGTCACAGGATTACATTGACTAAGGAAAAAGAGTTCCTTCAATATAGCTGTCTGTCCCCATCATGGGTTCAAAGGGATGTTTTCAGAAGCCTGTGATCCTTCATTGGGGAATGGCCATGCGTGCGTGTATCTAACTCCCTCTTTGAGATGACTTACTCTGTTAGCATTTTGGGTTCTTTAGCAGATGCCAGCAACACAGAGTGTTTCTGGAGAGGCTCACAGCCCATGTGGGGAGACAGGCAAGCTAATAGACCATTACAGCCCAATGTGATCACTGCTTCCACATTAGGCTAGGACTCAGGACTAAGGGTGTCCTGAATCTGATGCTGACTCCACCGTCCCCTGGTTATGGAATTTAGGCCATGACTTAATCTCTGTAAATTCAGAGTTAATGATAGTCCTCTCTCAAAGGGACAGGGACAAAGCAGCAAATAAGATAAAGCGTATAAAGCGTTCGACACAGAGCTCTGTAAACGTCAGCGGTTGTAATTAAGGGTAGAAGGAAGATAATGAGAGAGTTGTATCCTTGAAGCCAAAGGAGAAGAAACTTTTAAGAAAAAAGCGAGTCCCTAGAGTCAAATGATACAGACAGATCAAAGGAGATAGGGGCGTTTTTCTACTCCTCTTGGAGTGATAGGGTCCCTAATTTCACCACACATTGCACAGTGTACAGTAATACAGAGACTCCCAGTTTGCAATATGTCATGGGTAGGGTACCCACTCACCCTGGTCTCGGCCCCTTCTGCGAGCCACCAAGCCACCCTGTGACAGTGCCCCCTGTGGCCAGATTGAGAAATACTTCGGGTCAACATTTTCCACTTCCTGTGGCGTTTCCCTTAGAACATCCTTCCAGCTCCACCGCTGGGCTTCAAACTAAATGGGCTAAAGACTTCCGGGTTTTATGGGATGCTCACAGATCCATCAGGATCAAGACTGCCATGCTCCCCTGACAGATGAGGGATTTTCATAACCCTGAGTTTTAATTGTCCTTACACATTTTTAGTGAGGTATTTCTAGTCTACATCATTGCCTCCAGGAAAATGTCCCTAACCATGCAAGTCTTCTGGATCGCAAAACCAGACCATGCTAGGCTCCGTGTGTTCCCGTCCTTCCGTGCTCGCCTCCCAGCCCATCCTCATTAGAAGCAGCCTTTGTGAGTCCTGAAAAGTAACTCTCTTAACTCACCGCCTTATTTCCAATGACTAGAACGGAGCTTCGTGCATACCATATGCTAAATAATGTATTGATGAGGCGGGGGAGGGGGGAGAGTAAAGGGATCACTGGGGTGTTTCTTACACGTGCAGATTCTGCATCCCTCTGCCCTTTGGATAGATTTACTAAGTCTATAGTGGGTCCAGACCACCTGCTCTTCTAACAAGCACTCTGGGTAATTGCCAGTGATCCCTGAACCACACCTTGAGAAATATTATCTACTCAGAAAACAATATCAAAAAAAAAAAATCTTATGGTCAAATACATTTACAAAATACTACATAACTACATGACTTCCCCTCTTCACCCCATGGGATCTGTGGGTGCCTCATATTATCTGTCATACCTCATACCAAATGTTCTAATGGGTACTATAGTAAAGAAACTAGCATAACTCTTTTTAACTCAGAGTTTTCCCAGCTTTTTTGGCCATGAAAACTCTTTTTGTAGCAGACCTGGATGGGGCGAGGGACCCGAGGAACACTTTTGGGGACACGCTGCCATGGAGAGCTCCTGTACTGCTCAATTCGTATCATCTCCCAGGAACCCCTGCCTGATTCTTTCTCACCCTGCCTTTTCTCTTCCTTCCATCTGTGATCTGTGAAGATCCCATTGTGGGCTATCCATGGCACATACATCTTAGAGCTGGCTAGAGGTACACCGTTATCAAAGAAGAAAGAAGATCCAAACGTTTCGATTGCAGTTACAAGCACTAAAATCGAAGCCCTCTTACCATTCCAGGGTGCTATGTGTTACATAAGAGTGTTTTCAGGATCTTATTTGATTCTTACAGGGAGAACATCAGGGACTGAGGTCATTCCTGTTTTATAAATGAAGAACATGAGGTCTAGAGAAGATGGCAACTCGCCCAGACCTGGAATGGGAACCGAAGTCTCCAGGATCCCATCCTAGTGCCCCTTCCATACACGCCAGGCACCGTGACCCAGGCTTGTCTGCGGATTTGGGCTCCTCAAAGACCCGTTGGCTTGCCGTACCTCCTTTGAGTTGGAAAACTTTGGAATCACTCAAGGGTTCGGTCCATAAGCCTTCAGAGTACTCAGATGTCTCCTTCAGGTGGTCCATAGCAAGGCTCACCCGCCTCCTTCTCTGGTCTAATTAAATGTAATTTTCTTCACTTACCCAAGTAAAGAACCATTGCCACCCCATTTTGCTTTCTTCCTTTATTTAAATTACAATACTGCGATACCATCGTTTTGTTTCTGTCATTAAACGTGCACTGCAATTTATCGGCATTATAGAATAAACAAGCATGTTTGGCTCAGGTCATGATCCCAGGGTCCTGGGATCGAGCCCCACATAGGGCTCTCTGCTCAGCGGGGAGCCTGCTCCCCATTCCCCCGACTGCCTCTTTGCCTGCTTGTCATCTCTGTCTGTCAAATAAATTTAAAAAAAAAGAATAAACAGGCATGTATGGGCTAACCTGGGAACCTAACTTTCTTATAGAACATTGGAAGTGGGATTCTACCCATTCCCCATTTTCCCCATAGAAACAACCAACAGAAGGACTTTGGGAAGTGGATACATTTATACATTAGGAGCTGCCTAAAATCTCTTCCGAGGGTGCCCCTTTCACCTCTCATCAGGCCAGGGGACCCACCTCCTGTCTCAGCACCGGCCCAGGAGTTCTGCTCAGGGATTAGAGTCCAGATTTCACCAGCCAATCTCTTCAAGGTATTTCCCAGTTTCCTGATTTGTGCATTAGTCCAGCAGCAACGCTACCTGCACCATCACCAAGAATGGGCTGGACGCTGGGCCGTCGCCCCTAAGCTGATTCTCCAGGCCATGTTACTCAGGAAGGAAGAAAAGTGAGGACCCCCAGAACGCCTCTTAATAGAAGATTGGAAAGTGGCCTTGAAGGGAGATGCTCCTAATGGGACAACACTGCCATCTCCTGGCCTGTGTGGATACAGCATGTCTACTTCGGGGGTGTGCCCTTTGTGAGCAGAAACTCCTTCCTGTTCCTCTTCACTGCCCTGGTGGACAGCTTACGGGAATGATTTGGAAATTTTGGAAAAATCTGGAATGATTTGGACTTGCTCCAGCAAACAACTATGTTTTGCCAAGAGCTTTTCATTGCTTGTGCTTGTTTTCCCTCCTGCCTGGCTGTAGGTCCGTTCGCATGTCTCCCCCTCCGCGTCTTCTCTCTTCCCACACCACACCTGGTGCTTGTGCTTCCTGACCTCCCCGTGCTCACCATCCCTTGAGTCCTTCTTAGTGTTTCTCCCTGGCTCATTCGGCGTATTCTGGCTTTAATGATCCTCGAATCCCTACAAATTCTCAGTTGAAAAGCTCAGAGCTTGTGATGTCATGAGATAAACATAAACTCGGGGGCCCGATTCCCAGAGGACCTGCTGTCAGAAACCACCAGCTCTACACCGCGCCGTGAAAGGAGCGCTCCCTTTACACCCAGGGCCCTCAGCTCCTGCTGATCCCTCCTCCTCAGAATCTCTTTAATCAGTGCCTTCTCCCCTTTCCCACCATCTCTGCCACAGACCCAAGAGCCATGGTCTACCGCAAGAGCCCTTAACCTGCTTGGGCATCCCCACCCTCTCCCCAAAACTCCCCTGAGCAGCTTCAATCATTCTCCATCCTGCCACCAGACGGAGATTTCCAAAGAGCAATCCTGACCACCAGCACGACTGCAGCATTCAACACCCATGAATGCCCTCTGCTGCCCAGCTCGTTCGTCCCAGCAGAGGTCCTCAGGGCCCGTGGCATGATGGCTTTGGAAACCCTGGAGGCACAGGGCTCAGCTGAGACCCCTTGAGAAGAGTCCCTGGAGGAGAAGCAGGTTCCATATACCAAAGCCAAGCCGATTCGGATGCACGGTGTGAGCAGAGAGCGGCCCCTGCCCACCTCTCCGGCATGGCTTCCCACCGAGCACTCCTCATCCCACCAAGAAACCACTTTCCTCCCTCCTGCACACCACCCTCCATGCTTTCCCATCCCTGCCATCACGTTCCCTTCCCCCGAGGTGCCCTGCCTCCCAGACAAAAGCAGACTCTTCTTCCAGACCTAATGCTGACCATCATGTCCATGATACTTGCTCGCAGGGTCAGTCCACACCCCTGCTGACTCTATCCCCCCGACGTGCTCCTGCTGCCATGGTTTGTGCCCTCAGCTGTCCGTCCACGCCGCATCCGAGGCTACTACAGGCAGGGCCTGGGCTCTGTCCATGATGGCCTGACCAGCCAGTATCTTGCGTGGAACAGAGAATGGCTCAGAAACTCCAGCAGTTGCTTGTGATGATTCTGACCTTGCTCTGCCCCCTGCCTGACTCGCAGCCCATCCTTCTGGGACAGCTGTTGTTCTCTCCAGTCTGTCCTCATGGGGACGGATTGCCCCTGCACCTTCAAACCCCTGGGGGCTCATAATCGGACTCTGAGGTGCCCCTTTGAAAAGCAGGTTTGTCCAGACTCCCAGCCCAAGGACCTGCACTCTGTGTGTGACCCCATCATGGGGCTGCTAGAGCTGGTCCCCTTACAGTGAATCCGGCACAGATATTTAGGACTGGAATGTTCTCCTCAGTCAGATAAATACCCTTTAAAAATGAACTTCTCTCGACTTCCTTCTCTGCCCCATGATGTAGAAGCTTACAGAGCAGCTGTTTTCTCTGCCAGTCCCTTCAGTCAGCAGGACTCCTGCTGGCAAAAGGAAACAAGACTCTACTCGTTTCCACCAGTTCTTATATTGGCTCCCGGTGGAAAAACACTGTGGCAGGTGAATGCAGGGGTGGGCAGCTGGCCTCACAGGCAGCTCCGAAACAGAGACGAGCTCCTCCAGGAGCACCCTCCAACAGGGCAGAACCCCAGCTCAGACCTACCAAGGCCCAAGGCCTAACGAAGGGACCCCATGATCTTTGCTTGACCCAGCACGGTTACCAAGCATGTCAGGAGTCAGAAAGCATGTCTACCGCATGGACATGTCCACCGGCCCTGAGTCATTCTGGGCCTTGATCCACTTTGCAAAGAAGCCCTTCTTTTCTAAAAAGCCTGCCTTTGCCAGGCCAAGCGCCAAGCTCCCGACCCATCACAGTGAGGACCCTCCTGGGCCTACAGGGGACATGAGGACTCGGAACCAGGAAGCCGGGCCGAGGGACCTTCAAGAGGACAAGGAAATCAGTTCCGCCCCAGCCCCGACAAAGCTGGATCGGGACCCCAGTAATGTGGCAGGTCTCGGCAAACGTCTCCTCCTTGGAGAGACCTGCGCTGTCCCCCGCTCCAAGGCCAAACTCCACCTCCTAATCTGAGTTTATTTTTCTGCCAGAGCTAGGCTCTCTGGACTGGTACATTTATGTGTTGGTTTTCTCTGTCTCCACCGATAGAACTGAAGCACAAGGACAGGAATGGCACACTGTCTGCAGTTCTTTAGCACTGGGACTCGGAGAGGGCCCCGGCCCCTCACAGGGCCCCATCAACATTTGCTGGAATGAGTAGTGACTGAAGGCATGAATGGCAGGACCCACACTGTTCGGCTCGCTCGCCTTTGCGATGGCACCTCTATCCCCCCCAGGGCAGGGCACGCTGCCTGGGACAAAACAGGCAGACGCAAACTCCTCTTGACCTCTTGTTTGGTCCATCCTCACCAGACCCAGCAGTTACTGTGGTACAGGCTGCAGAAGGATGCTGAAAACTTACAGCAGCGACGTGAACCGTTTCGAGAGTATGGCTTGGCCTTCAGCCAGAGGTTAAAGCCTAGAGAAGCCCAGGCAGGAAAGGATTCCTGGTCCTGGAATGGTGCTGTGGGCTTTAGGGCACGTGCCTCTCTTCCCACTTCCTCACCTCTCCTGGTTCCAAACCCCACTGTTTGCTGTCACCCAAGTGTGCAACCACAGGCCGACCAAATTCCACCGTAATGCACAAACTGTACCTCTGCGTGCACTTAGGTTAAATTTAGAATTTGAGTGCACACATGTGAGTTCAATAACACAAGGCACATTTTTTAAAAATCAGGTGGTTTATTATTCTTTCTTTCTTAAGTAGGAATTTAAGTTACTTTAATAATGATCATGGACTTCGCTACAGAAGAACCTTCCAGAGTCACAGGAAAATAAGCCCAAAGGATCCAACTGGCCAAGTGCCCGTTCAAACAGTACGCCTCTATCTCAGAGAAGCTGCAGAACACCTAAGGGTCTGACCATGTGGGGGGCCAGGGAAAGGAGGGGAGGCTGAGGACCGGAGGACATGAAAGGGAGTCACAGAAGAGTCTTTGGGAGGAATCAATCATCAAAAGAGTCCAATTATTTAAAGTTGAAATGAGTGAGAATTTATTCACAACATATGCAGATCTATGCAAGTGATTATGCAAATAGGTGGGAAGGGGGCCTTCGAGAAGAGCAGTAACACAGAAGCTTGGTTTCCAGCATGCTGGACGCTGGTCACAACTTAGCTAGATAGGAATCCATGTTGGTCCTTGTGGTCCCTTTTTTCTTCCTCCTAACACTAGCATTTTTTAAATGGGGAAAGATTTACAGCTTTTTTCTCAAAACCCAGTGACGATGGGAGGTAACAAGCATCAGGCCACTTTAGCCCCTTGGCCATCAAAAAGAACCCCTCCTTGGTGCTTCTTTCCAAGAAAAAGGCTTCTAGTAGCAGAAATATATATATATATATATATATATATATATATATATATATACCAATTTCCAGAGATTTCCAATTGGTGAAGTGCAAGTTGATTTTTTTTTTTCCTTTTCCCCACTAATCCCATATATTTGTTCCTGAAGATAGACTGAAAAACCTTGCAGTCTGGTGTTGTCTTTCTCATATGTTACCACTGGTTGACTTTCAGGCCCCCAGTATAGAAGGGCAAAAATGCAGGTGACAGGGAAGTGACTTGTATGGTCTGAAGCTTGGTCACGTGCTTTGTCCTGAAGGTTATCCAGCCATCTGAGAAACCAGAGTCCAGGAGCATCCCCCGAACGTCCATGAACCAGTCACTTCTACCCACCCTGCCCCAAGCCTACACAGCCCCAATCCCAGGCCAGTCTTGCCTCGTGCGATGACGGCTCCCATAGGCCATCAGAACGTTCTCGAATTTTCTCCTAGTGTCCGCTTCTTTCTGCCCAGGACTTGCTCCCCACTGTAGCCATGAGGACGGATTTTCAACTCAACATAAGGAATGGAGAATTCATGTCCTTTCCATGGCTCCCAGTTTACCCCCTACAAAAAAAAAAAACAAAACAAAAAAAAAAAAGCCAGCATCAAGAAGAGGCAACTTGGGAGGAAGGAGGGGTGGGTTATGCTGGAAGGAATGCCTCTTTCCCGGGAAAACCCTCCCTCCCTGCTTAGGGGAGAGAAAAAGTGAGACAAGTGGTCACTGGGGTCCTTGTAGAAGTAGGGCTGAAACTAGAGACATGCGCCCTCTGCTGGGAAGCTGAGGTCTGACAGGCTGATGACTTGGAAGGCCCCAACCCCACCCCAACCCCACCCCACCCCAGTAGTTGGAAGGATGGGGTGTGAGCCCAGGGCAATGGGGGAGACCACGGCAGCAGCAAAGCCAATACATGGTCAACCTGGACAGCAACACGCCCATTATCTTTGCCTCACACTTTTCCTTCCAAAAAATTAAAGGCAAAAATAAACATATTAATTGGTCAATCGTGTAAAATAATTTTCAATTTAGACTGTTTAGATACTAGCTCTGGGGTAACAAATAGCCTGCTGGAAACTAAATTTCATTTTATGTCTTTTGACTGGTGAGCGCAATAATATTTAATTCACTTAATAACCTTGCAACCTGGCCAATAAAGAGCCCAAGTGACCAATTTTATGTATTTTAATTTGTGAGGTAAATAATAAACAAGAAGCTTAAATGCCTTGCAGACTGTGAAAAGCACATTAACCAGATGAATGTCTTTTATTAGCAAATGCGGGGATGGTTTAGGGCATGCTGGCTGCTCATTTCAAATATTTGATCTCTGATCACAGGCTTCCCTGGGTCAGCCCACATGCTGCCACCATGATTCATGGGCCCACCCTCCTCAGCCTTCCTGGGGGAAAATCTCTTCTTCCCTTTGAAGAATCTTCGCACAAGGATTGGGAGTCCCTGCTGCCTGGTCGGGGCCAAAGTAATCAAACTGTACCCGGACTTGAGATGCACTAATATTTACGGTAATACCAGTCACAAGGTGACTTCTGGGGAAAGCTGGATTCCTAAAAGCTAGAAAGGACCCAGGGTGGGAAAAGAAACCCAAACTGGGGAGGAGCTCGGGGAGGGGATGGATTCATGAGGAGCGGGAACAAGGATGCCATTTTCAAGGAGCAGACAGGAGCCGTCCGACAGCTGGCAAGGAGTCAGGAGGATGCCCACAGCTCACAGAGGTCTGAGAAATCAATGGGAGGAACTTTTCAGAGCAAGGAAGGGGAGAGAAGCCGTGGAGAACGCTCAGATGGAGTTTAGCATAACACTCTCAGTAGACTCTGAGTGGCTTTGGAGGAAGTGGATCCAGAGGTGAGTCTACTCAAAAGTGAAAAAGACTTTATTTTCCTGGTGATCAAAGGATTTGAGAAAAATAGCTCAGGTTTCACTGGGAAAACAACTAGAAAGAATTACGAAGTGTCTGTTATGAACGGAATGCTTGTGTCCCGCCCCCAATGTCCCAATGCCCAGTGCATATGTTGAAGTTAGATGAATTGAGTTAGTTATGTTGAGTTAGATGAACTCAGGAGGGTGGGTGCCCCAAGATGGGATTAGTGCCCTTTTTTTTTTTTTTTAAGATTTTATTTATGTATTTACTGAGAAAGAGAGAGAATGAACAGGAGGAAGAGCACGGGGGTGGGGGGGAGAGAACATCAAGCAGATTCCATGCTGAGTGCACACGGGGCTCAATCTCACAACTCTGAGATAGGACCCGTGCTGAAACCAAGAGTCAGACGCCCAACCAACTGAGCCACGAAGGTGCCCTGGGCTCAATACCATTATAAGAAAAGGAAGAAAGACCAGAGCTCTCTCTCCACTATATGAAGACACAGTGAAAAGGCCGCCATCCTTAAGACAGAGAGCTTTCCCCAGGAACTGAATCTACTGATAACGTGATCTTGGACTTCCTAGCCTCCAAAACTCTGAGAAATAAATGTATGTTGTTCAAGTCACCCAGCCTACAGTATTTTGTTACTAAAACAGTGTCCATGTGTGAACCAGTACATAGAGACGTGCATAATCCACATTATCTGTCTTTGTCCAGCAGCGGACAGCCTGAGTTCCCACCCACCTATACTAAGTAAGCATGCAGCCCCGGTGGGAATGCGGTGGGATGGGGGAAGAGCTTCTGTAGATGGGCAGGGAAGGCTTTGACCTCAAGGCCATGAAGCCTGGAGAAGAAGCCCTCCTGTCCTGAGTGGAGGCATCAGAAGGAGAGGACCAAACCAGCCTGGAGAGTGTCCCTGGGAACGGAAAGCTTTGAGCAGAGCATGGGACAAAAAAGTTCCTCTGTCACTTACCTCACTGTGTTTGGTCTCCCCGTATCTGCCGTTGGGGTTGGCCAAGTGGCAGTTCTTGTACCACCAGCCACCATGATGGGTCAGGGCACAGTTGCTGAGGGCGATATCATTGTCTCTGTCGAAAGTTGTAAACTTCCATCCATTGTGGTAAGTCAGAGCATCCCCTGCAGGAGAGGACACATGAGAGGTGAGCGTCGAAGTTTGGCCACTGAGATGATGATCGTGTTCTGGACTCAGCAGGACAATCTTTGGGCACGAAAATGCCAGGGATCCAGCCAGTACGTCACAGGGAATCATTCCTCTCTCAAAAGAGCCAAGAGGAGAACATGATACAAACAGATTCTCCTAACTGGCCTGTCTCTCCAAAAGCCTGAAAAACATTCTCACTTGGAGGCCCCGCAGTCATGTGAAGTAACCAAACATCCAAAACCAAACCCATCGGCTCTCCTCACAGTACCTGATACCCCTTCCGCAAGGTAACCCTCGCCTGTCTTCCATGTCGTTGCTCAACCAGCCTCCCAGGCACCTGAACTTGAACCCCCAACCACATTGGACAGACCCCTTTGTCAAGGCCTTCCTCCTGCAGATCACTCACAGATGCCCTCACCCCAGCCTGTGCTCCTCGGGTTGCACTTACCTCAACCCAACAGCCTCCCCAGCCTTCCCTGAAGCACACACACCCACTTTCAGACCCTCAGACTTAATGTCCCCTTTCCCACCACCTGGAGGGAGCTGCTCCTTCCCCCCTGGCTCTGCAGGCCTGGAACTCGGCTGTAGCTTCCCAGTCTGGGAGCCCGCTGTCCCCATGGGCACGCGCCCCTTGAGCAGTCCATGGATCTGCCCCCATGTTTCTGCCCCCAGCATCCCTCTGCCCTCCTCGGTCCACATCCTCACCATCCCTCAGAGGCCAGCTGGACCCCACACCCAAGGAAGCACCAGCCTCCTTAACAGTCCTCGCACACCCGCTGCTCACACACCAGCTCCTCGCACATGCACTCCTCGCACACACACCTGAGCTTCCGGAGACTTCCTGGCGCATAGGCTCAGTTTAGAGCTTCATGACATCTGTCTGGAAATTCACTCACATCATCTGACTTGTATCTCTACTATTTCCCCACCATCCTTGTCATCTTCTCATCAGTCTGCTTTTTAATTCAGCTCATAAGAGGCGATAAGGGCCTGTATCAATCCCAAGCTAAATCAAGTCATGTTCCTACAGTAACACTTGGTTTTCATCAGGTCTCTGAGCCATGGACTCTCTTTACATAAGTACCCTCCTCTGACCCCCTCAGGGTAGCCTTAGTCCCAGGCTCAATACCAGCAGCTCTTAGTCCCAGGAGGAAACGGACTCACAGTTCTGGGGACTTGGCAAGGCCCCACAGTCCACAAACAGCTGTGGGGGGAGGTCAGGACTCAAACCTCAGGCCTCAGATTCCAAGCCCAGGGCTCTTAGTTTGGCGGCTTCCTCCTTTCCGCAGGGACCTGTAGTTATGCTAACAAGAGCCAGCCCGCAGCAGCCACCACCCCTGAACTGGCGAGAAATGCACATTCTCAGGCCCACCCCAGATCTACAGAACTGAAACCAGGAAGGTAGAGCCCATCTGCAGTCCGTGTTTTCATAAGCCCCTGGAGTGCAAGGTGACGTCAGAGACCTGCAGATTGTATGTAGTCTGCAACTTCATTTATTCAGGGACACCCCCCACACACACCCTCCCCCATCCCCGCCAGGACTCAGCACCATGCCAGGCTCTGGGAACACAGACAAGGGGACCTGCTCTCAAGGACGTCACTGGGGCTGGCAAGAGGCAGATCTCTGGGAAGAGTGAACAACACACCAGGAAAAGAGAAGGTCCCAGATTGTCCCTCTGGCTTGGCAGCTCAAAGAGTGGGTCCTGCCACCCCTTACCCAGCAAAAAGGGCTGGGGGAGCAGGGACAGGGCCGCAGAGGCCCCTCCTGCTAAGTCAGCTGAAGGGCCCTGCCCTTTCACTTCCTCCAGGTGAGGAAAGGCATGTTGTCGCTCCCCCTCGCGCTCGCATCTCCTCTCCCCTTCAGCTTTCTGGCAGACAGTTAACTACAGCTTAAAATAACACGCGATGGCTCCCTTGGTGACACTTTTAATGAGCACAGCTTACCTAACTTGCATCTCAAGTTTCTAGAGCTGTTTTCAAAGAGTCTGTGCAAAGGCTATTTCTTAACGATTTGTTTGTGGTTCTCTGACCTTGGGCGCTGGGATCATGAAAAGTGAAGCAGGTTTCTGGCTAAGTGTGGCAGTTTATTCCACAGACAGATTTTCTCACTTCCCGAAACTGAAAGCATGCTGACATTCGGAGCACAGACAAGGACTGTACCCATGAATCAAAAAATCACTTTTCTCTGGCTGTCAGGCCCCCCTGCCAAAACCATGTTCTGATTTATTAAGCTTATCTCCCTAAGTAAGACAGAGTAGAAAAGCCAGTGGTGGTCAGACCCTCTCCTGTCTCTCAGGGTTTTCGGAGAGAACACCGGATGAGAAATAAGCACGCCTAACTTGTGCTACCCACTTGGGGTGGACAGCTGGCTCTCCTTGGGTGGTGGGTTGGAGGTTGGCAGCAGGCTCAAAAAAGCCCAGGGTGGAGCCACTGAGTTGGTCATCTCCCATCTCATCTAACATAGCTCCACCATCACCTCCTGAGGCAGGAAGGAAGGCCAAGGCAGCTGGGCCACCTCAGACCCAAGGAAGCCATCCACAGCATATCCCCTTGGAGTCCCACAGGACCATGTGTCTGGACTCTCAACCCTGGAACCAAGAAAGGGCCAATAAAGAACAATGTGTGCCATTTTTGGCTTTCCCTTCTTGTCCACAGACCTAACCATTTTTCCCCTTCCTTTTAAGCACCAGTGTGCAAAAATCCATTTCAAAGCGAGGAAGGCACTTTTGCATAGAGCTGTTCTTCACAGTGGACCTCTGGCATCCCTGGCCCTAGCCCAGCAAACACCGGCGGAGTTCTTCAGTCTCGCATCCAAGTGCTCCCAGGGTGTGGACGTGTCCCTGGGTGGGCATCACTGAGTCTCCTGGAGGTGGGACGTGAGACCAGCTGCAAATGGTGGGTTAGCCCTTAGAAGTCACTCTGCACCACTCCAAAACATCTGTTTTCATGATAATTTCTCAGGAGATGACTAGCATCCTAAATGTAGCGCTCATTGGATGTCCTCCCTGCCCCACTCCAAGATTCAGAACCAGAAACGAAATTTAGCCAGCACTGTCTTGCTGGAGTTTCCTTGTGGAGGAATCAGGGGCTCTCTGATGGGGACTTCAGTGAAAGCCGAAGCTGGGGGCCCAGCAGGACAGTGGGAGTGATGGCGATCCTTCTACGTGTGTTTAATCCCCAGGCATGAACCCCCGATTCTAAGCAGAGCTCTAATCGGGGTGAGCTGGCACATGCAGAGAGACATCAAACCATTCACTTTCTCTTTGAACGCCACCTCCTCTAAACACCACCTCATCGTTTAGGACATGAGCAGCCAGAAGCTTCCTAAATTTCAAAACCCTCCTGGGGACCAATCAGCATGTATAAGGAAAGCTAAAATACCAGGAAGCCCACCATGCAATTTCAGAGTTTCCAAGTAGGAACGGAGGCACATCAGGGAGACCAGGTCGCTGGCTAAACGCCATGTGATCTGAAAGTCTCCCGAGGCTTCCTGTGGAAAAACACATCCACCACTGACCAGCACTGTGGGCCTGAACAATCTCAGAATGGGAATTATCCCGTAATCACAGTTAAAATGCAAATAGAGTCCCTGGGAGGAGAATCCCATTAATTCGTGAATATATTGACTCCTTTTCACTCATTTTCCCATTAGCATCAGTTCGTTTCCTGGGTATTTTAAGACAAGCCTCAGAACAGGTATGTGCACATGAGAGAAGAGAGGAGAACAGGTAGCCCCAGAGGGTTCCCAGCCAGCAGGGAGGGAAGTCATTGGGCTTCGGGGAGAGATGCAGGATAGGGTGCTGTCTCTTGTCCCCATGTCACCAAGCTCATGCCTTCACTGACCCCAAGGCAAGATACCGGGTCTCAGGGACTATCCTTCCCGATACAAAACATCTGTAGGACTGCATGGAGAGCTCTGGCTAGCAACATCCCGCTTCAAGCTCACCTGCTCTGCACCGGGTTCCATGCTAAGCACCGGGAAACAAGAGGAAGTGCAGAATCCATGTAATATTTTTAAAAACAATTAAATTATAAGACCTACAAGAAACTGCCTTAGCAGTTGGCCACTTTGGCTCGTGGCCCCAGACACTAAGAGGCATCTGTTCACAGTCCTCCACCACTAGGGGCTTCTAGAGTGGCCTGACTTCACGAGCACACCCCGTTGGCCTGGACTCTGCTCGGTCCTTGCTCACCATGGACGCCCCCAGGCCTGGGGACCCCTTCCCTGTTTCCCATCTAAGTCCCACCTTTCAGACCCAGCCCCAGACCACTGCCCGGTGGGGGACTTCTTCAGTGACGCCTCGAGACTCAGTGCCCGCCTCTTCTCACACCCTGTAGCCCCTGTTCTCCTCACCACTTACGTGGCTCTTGGCAGAAGCTCTTTTCTGTTGTGACTTAGCTGCTTTCAGGACAGTCTCAAGGGAGAGACCACGGCCCATACGGCCCGCGGATCCGGCTGCTACCGCATCCCTACGTAGTCACCCCCGAGTCAAAACCATGCAGGCTCAAACAGCGACTTACTTGTTAGCATTTAAAAACTATAAATCCAGACGGAAGATAGGACGTTAAAACAGTAACCACCCCGTCCCTCGGAAACGGAATATTCAATGATATCACCCCAGGGTTTCGGTCACATCGCTGGATTTTGTTCTCTTCCTTCACAACTGGACAGACATGCCACCAGCCCGAGGTGAGACAAGCCTCTGCAGGGTTCATCCCCTCTCCCCCCACCACTCCCTGAACCGTGGCGCGCGGCAGTCCGATCGGGAGACACACCGGGAGCCAGGGACCCCAGCCCGGGGGGAGAGGGGCGCTCCCACCTGCTGTGCCTCTGTATTTCCCAACGGAGAGCCGGTACCGCTCCTTGCTGGAGGCCACCTGGAAGGCATCGTACACGGCGTAGGCGGACTCGTTGGCGGTCTGGAGGTCCACTCTCACCTCGTAGCGAGTAGGGGTGCCAGTGGTGAGATTGTGCAACTTGTCGAGCCCTGAAAGCAAAGGAGGGGGTCCCAGTGACCGATCAGCCGGTGTGCGCGAGCGTCTGCGACTGCCAGCACCGAGAGTCGCCGTGGCCTTTCCCTCCTCTGCTCACTCTGTCTCTGCTGGGGGGGCCTGTTTTCTCCTCCTGTTCTCTCTTCGGCACAGCCGTGTTTATGAGTGGGGAAAGCGTGTCCTCTGGGAAGGAGCCGTGGGGGGCAACCGGGTGGGGAACCTGCCCCCGACTCCTTGTGTCTAAAGCAGAAGCGCTTCCCCCTCTCATCCCCGCATCTCGCCACGTGGACGAGGACGTCAGCCACCACCCTGAGGTCTCTGAAGGAATTCCTGGCCGAGATGACCATGACCATGACCTACCCTCTCAGACACAGAGTCTCCAGATTACGATTTCTTTAATTCTTCCTTTCCCTGTAGATGTTTGTGGCTGTTTCACTCCCCATGAGTATCTGCTGCACGTTCGAGCAGGAGGAGAAAAGAGAATGCCATCCCCACACTGACTGGCAGGCCTGAAGAGCCACAGGGACTCCAGCCATGACCCTCTAGGAACAGCCCCGAATCCCAGTGGGCCAACTTTTCTGAGACGTGAAGGCCCCGGGGAGGGTCCTGAGTTGCTGACACACAGCATGAAGACCCCCTGGGATGTGCCCACCCCGTCACGAGCCCAGCACAAGACAGCCTTCCCAGCAACATGGCCCGATTGACACCCTGGTGGGCAGACTCCTCAAGTGTCCTGTCCCTGTCCCTGGGACGCCTTCCTGAACGTGGGGGGCCTTCTAGAGCTGCCCGCACAGCCTTTAAGGGGGAAACAACCCCTCCCCCACAACCCTCCCGGAATCCCTAAGATGATACCAAGCCAGAACTCCTTCATGGGGTCCCCAAAGCCTTCCACGTAGGTCCGCCAGCGCTTGAAGAAATCCAGCTGCCCCGTGTTGCGCCTCTGGAAGACCTGCCAAGGGAAGACGGGCCTGTCACTCCAACACACGTGAACAGCCATGGCTGAGTGAACGAGGACAGCAGCTTGGACTGGGGGCTGCCCTGAGGTTAGACAGCAGCAGAGGGAAGGTCAGATGGACCGACATGGCGACTGAAAGTGGGACAGAAAGAGAGGGCAAGGGAGCCTTTCCTGTGCTTTGGGCTTGTGGCGCTGGGTGGCCGTTCACTTGGCTCTTGGCTGAGATGGGGGTTCTGAGAGAAGACGGGGCTGTCGGTGCGCACTCACCTGGGACGAGGGAAGTGCGAGGCACTCCTGAGGTCCCCTGGCCACTGAAGATGCCACAGGAGCAGCTGAGCTAAGGGTTAGGGTTCTAAAGAGAGATCTGGGCCAGACTTGCAAAGGTGCAGGTGTGTCTGAGATGCTGCTCAGTGTTCCCCCATCTCAGTGTCCTGTCCCCAGGAACACAAGCGGGAAGTGCTTCTCTTTTAGGTCCCTGGCCAGTCAAGTGGGAGCCACGTGACTCATTCTAGCCAAAGGGCTTTAGTGGGAGCACAGAAGGGCGGGGAGGGGGTGCTCTCTTTCTGTGCCCTGTCTTCCACTGCCTGTGCCTCGGGGCCTCCGTGAAGGCCACGTGTCCACAGGGCAGAGCCATGAGGAGGAAATCTGCCTGAATCCCTGAGTCACCACCGACAAGTGACTGCCAAACCCACAGAAGGCTTTGCACACACGAGAAGAAACTTCTCCGGTCCTCAGTCACTGGGATTTGGTGTTGGCGTGTTAACTACCGCACAGCCCACTCTAGCCTAGTGAACACAGAAAGCCCCGGGGACACAGAGAGGAAGGCGAAACCGCTGGAGAGGATGCGACCACCTGGGAAGAAAAGTGGGAACTAAAAAGAGAAAATGGCCCAGAATCAAGACTCAGGGGCCTGCACTACGCAGCAGCCGGTGCGCAGGAGGAAGGATGCGCTCATGAAGGGCGCGGGGGGAGGGCCCGGGCGTGCCGAAGGACAACCAGGAGAACGTGGAACCACAAAGACCACCAGGAGAAAGGTACGGCTGATGGTGTCAAAGGCAGGTCAGTGCCAAGGAACACGAGAACTAAGGAACATGTCCATAGAATTTAGGGACACAGAAGTCAGGAGTGACTCTAACAAAGGCTGCATTGGAGAGAGACAAGGGCAGAAGCGAACGTGGAATGGCCTGAGGAGTGAGCGGGCAGTGAGAGCACAGACACAGACTTGGGTCTTGGGTCCCGCTATTTCTTGAAAGTATGTGCGGCTTGCTTTTCCAAACTCCTTGTTCGGGGGAAGGAAGGCAGTGCCTGTCAGGGTAAACTAGATTCTTTTATATTAAGCAAGCCTGAAGAGTGCCTACAAGCTAGTCACACCTGTGCGCACTACTGGAATGGGTAGTAATGGTCGTGGTCCTCGTAACCTTGAAAGCCACGCTCAACACCATCCTCACTAATCACAGAAATGACTGTGGGATTCTGGAAGCCTGGATGGCATCTCTGTCTCCACCCACTTCCCTTCGCACCCATTCAAACACAGAAGCCCCAGCACGAAGCCCCGTCTCCCTCCTTTCCACCACGCTTCACCGCAGGTGCCTTGAAATAAAACACGGAACCTCAAACTTGGTACAGTAAACTCGATATTTGTGCGTTCTTTCTGTTTTTTCTTTTTTCTGGGAGACACAGGGAGGGAGGAGAGAAGAGGTGGCCTACAGCAATGCTGACAGCTCTGCATGGAGCTCACCGGTAACTCCTTTCGAAGCCCCAGCCCACCTTTGCTGGCCCAGAAAGCACTGGACAGGGCATCTCTCTACAGTGGGCAGGGAGAGCCTGGGGCTCTAAAGCAGACCAGGGCCACTGCCTGGCCAGCGGCTGGTGAGCCGGTCATCCCTGTTACTGAGCCTCAGTCGGCTGTGGGACAAACAGGGTTAGAAGCGGGCAGGGAGCATCCGTCTCAGAGGTGCGAGGAGAAGTCAAGGAGACGGTAAGGGTAGAAATGTTCTCCAAAGCTCCCGAGCTGCTGAGCAGAACTGAGGGAATAATCGGGCAAATCATTCCAGACTGCACTAACATTGTGGTTTCTCTCCCCTTTGTCCTTCATTCCAGAGACGCTCGTTCCCCTCTGGGCTGCCTTCATTTCTTCATTGGCTCATCCGCTCAAGTAACCGCCATTACGGAGCAGCGTGTTCCGTGCTGGCTGCAGGGCGAGGACCTATGATGCCATTTTCCAGACGGGAACGTTCAGGACGGCGATTAGCCACATTAAGTTATAATCGGCTGATCATCTAGTGGCAGATGCAAGGATAGAACAGGGATCTCTCCATCTTTTCATCAGAACGTTTGAAAATACCAGCTTCACTGAGCTCACGTTCCAAAACTCATTTCTAAAGATCCTGGGGCTGTTTATTTCCTAGCATGCTGCCCATTCTGGTCCCTTCCCCGGGACTCTTCCTGTGCTGCAGACGGTGAGATCCCAGGGCAGACGCCATGCCGATGTTCCTTCTACGTCAAGTCCGGTTACATTTCCACTAGCATAACTAGTTACGGTACAAGGTCAGGCTCAATAGTGACGCTGCCCACCTGGGACAGGTGCCTCACAAAGGCATTCTCCAATCAAGGAACAGCGCTTAGGCATGAGAGGGGTTTGTCCACCTGATTTCTTTTAAGGATTTATTTATTTTAGAGAGAGTGCATGAGCAGGGCGAGGGGCAGAAGGAGAGGGAGAGAGAGACAGAGAAGCAGACTCCCCACTGAGCACAGAGCCTGACATGGGGCTCAACCCCAGGACCCCGAGATCATGACCCGAGCCAAAACCAAGAGTCAGAAGCTTAACTGACTAGGCCACCCAGGTGCCCCTCCCTGATTTTTTTTTTTTTAATAATGCTTCAGTTCAGCTAGGAAAACTCTGAACAATCGTTTTGACGTTCTCTCCATCACTACAGAGATGCAGCTCCGCACTTACTAGCTTTGTCCTTGGGCAAGTTGGTTAACCTTGACAAGCCTTGCTTTTCTAAACGATGAGATCAAGATGTTAATAGCCCGCTTGTCATGCTCTTAAATCGAGGCTTTAGCAAGATCATTAATCATAATAAATCATGAAAGTGTGAAGGCCAGAGACTGGCACATACACATATAATAAGTTATTATTAAATCTCAATAAATGAGAGTTTGCCTTTTACTATGTCAGATTCCAAGTGAATTGACCCACTGTGATCACCTGCCTGTACCTCTTGATCAGGGAGCCTGATTTGACTCGCTCAGAATCTAATCCACTCCCATTCTATGGGGAGAAAACCTTATAGCGAACTGTTTGGGGGTAAAAGAAGCCCTTTAGCAGGTCTGTCTCAAGGTGGGCAGAATTCTACACTCCAGAGCTGTCATGGCACTCTAGAACTTAATGTCCTGACTGATTCCCTGGGAAGAAAAAAACGAAATGTCATTTAAATGCCTGTGGAAAGAACTTCTAATGTAGTCCTTAAGACTTGCAAGACAGAAGACAAAGACGGAAATATTCCAGGCACTTAAGTGTTCCCGTCTGGTCCTCAACCCAGCTCGCCTCCTGTGACACCAATTACCTCGGGGTAGGGTTTTTCTGGCCTCTTAATCACATTGGGTTCCTGCCACCCCATGGACAAAAATTCCCTTAAAAGGATTTTGGAAGCTCCTGGGTGACTCAGTTAAGCATCTGACTCTTGGTTTCATCTCAGGTCATGGTCTCAGGGGGGTGAGATGGAGCCTCTCCTGTGAGTCTGCTTGACATTCTCTCCCGCTCCCTCCTCCCACTCACGCTAACTCTCTCTCTTTAAATAAATAAATAAAATCTTATTGGAAAATAACAGAGCAATGCACTAAGGTCATCTCTCAGTGACAAAAGATCCTTGAGCCCCAAACGGTGGAAACTGTCAGTAAAAGACCTGGCAGAGAAGGTTCCAGGACTCAAGTGTTTTCAAGACCGTGGCAGCTCTGAGCAGAACCCTACAGAATCTCACTCAGTTTGTGTATTCCCTTCAGGAGCCTGGGTCAGAAAACAAGTCTTGGGAGGGGGTGAGGGACTGGTGCTGGTTAGAACGCAGGGTGATTTTTTCTGGAACTAACCTCAGCGTCCCGGTCAGGGTCACTCGCATGAGCTGGTTGTAGAAGGCAAGCTCCTTGAGGGCAGGCCTTCGGGTCTGTCTGGTTCACGGCTGGTTCTTGAGTACATAAAACAGTGCTTGACACGCAGCAGGCACCCAGTAAATACTTGTGGGAAATAATCTGGGGTATTTCCAGGCAGAGAGACTGGCAGATATCTTTCTAGAGGTTGCCCTGGACAAACGTCTCCTTCCCTAGGGAAGGCTGGCTTTCAAAAAGGCCACCTGAGACAACACAAACATTCTGCCATGTGTCAGTTACGGGCACGAGGCAGGACACTGGCTTCCAGCCTGAAGAGACTGAGCGCTTACCACAGAGCTGCTGAAAGCAGCAGGAACCGCCCTACGGGTCTTCTCAGGGGCAAGACCCTCCCAGGTTCCATTCCATTCCATTGTTTTTATAAATCAGTCAGGAATCTCCCTCCATCCGCTCCAGTTACTGCCTTCCAGCCACCAGATACAGCGGCGACGATGTAAGTTTCCTTCAGTGCTGCTTCTCAGATGGGATCGTCTCATTCGCGGCTGCTCAAGTGTCTTTGCTTTTTCCCCACCCCGGAGCAGACGTGTCAGTGAACGTGGTCTGAGCACTAGGGGCTCCTGCTTCCTCCTTGTGACAGCAGGTGAGGCCGCACACTGGTTTGGGGCGGTGAAAGCCTCTGTCTGTTCAGGCGTGGGGAAAAGGGGGCAGGGGGAGGCGGAGGGATCAGAGGGCAACCCTCAAAGGCAGCTCATCTTATAATTGGATCAGGCTGCAGCAATCGAAGCAGGTCCCACAAGGAGGGGTAAGCAGACCATAGCCCCCGGGGAATAAAACCCCTACACAGAAGAGGGACCCCCGACACCCTGCCAACCTTCCCTCTTTCAGGCTTCAGCCCTTCAAACCCAAGTTTGGCTTCTTAACAGTAAAGCAGGAGGCAGAGCTTAGACAAAGAGCTTCAGTTCAGAGGCCCGAGGCCCGAAAAGATTATGCATTTCCCTTTGGATGGCCTGAGAGGACCCAAAGGGAAAACCAATGATCTGGGAGGCTCCTGATTGGGGGTGAGGGGGTGGTCCTGAAATCTGGTTCCAATTTTTGTCATTAACTCTTGTAAAGCACCAAGGCACTTCTCCCCGTGGGCCTCCATTGACCTATCTATGAAAGAGAAATGGTAACCTCTGTCACTTATGCGAAAGCTTCTGCGGGAGAGTCATGTTGATGACAGGGCTTGCAAGAGAAGAAAATGGAGGTGACACATCCACAGAGGGCATCATGAGATGCTGATCAACCGCAGCCTCCACAGCCATTAACCATTAGCCTTCGTTCCACAAAGCCAGCTCTATCCCAGGTGTGAAGTACTTCCGGTGGGGTTGGGGGTGGGGGTGGGGGTTAAGTCGGGATCTGTCTGAAAGCCAGCATGAGCTGCCAACGCTCCCCTCTCCCGCGGAGAAACACTCACGATCCAGCCGCCTCCGTCCGTGTCCATGTCACAGTACACCCGCAGGGGCCGCCTGGAGTCTCCGTGCAGGTAGATGGTGTACATACCACTGGCGACATTGCTGTTCTGCTGAACTTGACTGCAGTCCGCAGGATGTGGGAAACGCGCACCAACTAGGAGACAAGCAGAGAGATGGTGGTGTTAGGGGAAGGGCAAGGAAGGAGGAGGAGGTCTATGCCCCTCATGCACCCCACATCACTTCCTCCCCTAACTCCCACAAAATAATATTCTGTTCTGCTCTGCTCTTTAGTCTTTCTACCAGGAGATGGATTTCATCTGAACCCGTAACCCTATTTCTATTGCGCCATTTCCAGAGAAATCCACCACTCTGTCCACTCGCTCCTCCTTGGACACCTCTTCTGGGCTCTCCGACACCCACCCTTGACCATGTCCTCATTCAGAGTGTGGGAGTCCACGTTACCTGTGGAAAGGCTGGTGGATACACTCCTGCTCCGTCGATCACCCTTAAAGGCGACCAAGGAGACAGGGTAGGTGATGCCCTGCTCAAGGCCTTGCAACTCAAGCCTCTCGTCCCCTCTTCCCAGCTGTACCTCCTACCAAACAAAGGAGACAGGAGACAGTCAGTATGTCCTCCCCGGTGCCCAAGGTGTCAACAGCATTCCCTGGGGCTAATGACAGGAGTTCTCTGAGAGGAGACTGTTGGTTTCTTTGAGGGCTTCATGGCTCCCAGATTCCCAGTGGGTCCCATCAGCTTCCCTGGAGGGTAGTGCCATGGAGACTCATGGGAGCATGAGCTGAGAGCGAACAGCCAGGTCCTGCCCCTGGGGGAGCAGCCCCCAGGTCTCCTGGGAACCTCAGCCTCCAGAAGCATGCTGGGATGCCAACTACAGCCACCAAGGCTGGCGACACTGGGCTGACAAGCTAATAAGGGGACTAAAAGTGACCACTGATATCTGGGAAGCAGGGGCATAGTTGGCCTTTCAATTCTTCCTTCTGAACCAATCTGACTTCCTCTCTGAACACGGGGCTAACTTTCCCTGAAGGGCTGCCGTAAGTCATCACTGAGGTCATGAACAAATCCACAGGCCCTTCATTTTCCCCTTCCTCCCGTCTTTCTCGCCGAGAAAAAAGACGAAAAATCTTGCATCAGAACAAGCTCCCAAATTTGCTGGTCTTCAGATTCCAGGTGGGAGGCATTACTCTTGAAATCAGGGTTAATCGATTCATTCAACAAACATTTACTGAGCGCCTCTTGTGGGCCTGGTTCCAAGGACTGCAGATACAGTGATGCATATGACACGGACAAAAAGTCCTTGTGTTCATGGGGCTAACGTGAATTGGGAAAGACCAACAATAAACACAAGACCATGGACAGATGTGTGGCCCGTGAATATGCTACCATCGGCTAGGGGCAGGCACACACGTGAATCCTGTGAAATGAGGCCACACGGAGGATGTCAACAAATAACAGGGACTAGCACCTTCCCTTCCCACAGCAGAGGATCACTAAGGACCAACTCGTTTCTCAACTCATTACCATCACCATGACCCTAGCAATCAAGCTGGTGGCCCAAGTCAGGGGCGGCATGTGGTTGGGGGACATGGGCACCCAGAGGAGAAATGGGAAGTTTCCAGTACCTTAACGGTGCCATCTGGGAACTGGTAGGTGAGAATGTAGCCATCGATCTGAGCAGAGGGGGCTGTCCAGGTCAGCACCCCTCCAGACTGGGTGACAGCCGACGGACGAAGGTTTCTGGGAGGGTCGATGTCTGTACATAAAGCCAATGAATTACGCTTACTAAGTATTATTACAACTGGGGCAAGACAATGTTTGATGTGTCGGCCTATTTCTCCCTGCTTCTCCCGTTTCTTTTCCTCCCTTCCAGCAGGGAGTCGTCTCTGCTCTTCCTTGCCACCAGCCCCTTGCAGCCTCCGACTCCAAAAGCACACACCCACCGAGGACAAGTGGATTAAGAAAGTGGGGGTTAGGTGGGTAGCAGACCGAGTGAATCCGTGCTCCCGTGCCTCCCCCTCCCCAAACCGCAGACTCTCCAAGAGTGGCGTGTGGGAGCAATCTAGGTGAGCGGATGGGTTCTCAGTGACCGCAGGGCTCCCAACGTGGCGCGGGAAGCTGAGAGAGTGCAGATCCGAGAAGGCCCTGTGTGCAGAAACTGGGCAAACTCAGCAAACACCTACCTGGAAAGATGACCGAACCCCTCGACGCCCACCTCCCCGGGCCCGGCGCTGGGAAACGACCCAAGCGTGACCCTAAATTTACTGAGATTCTGACCACATAGCACAGAAACACAAAGTTCTGTCTCCTGCCTAATTAAATGTGCGGCCTTAGATGCCTCGCCCTGTACAAGCCCAGGGAAGCAGGGGCATGCTTGTGTGAAAGAGAGAAGGAAGAAGAGGGGAAGCTCTGCCTCTGAACACGGGGATGCGTGCGTGCACCCTGTGGACCAGGGAAACTCAGGCTCAGCAAAAATTCTAGTCAACACCATATTAATTGGTCAGATGGCTCATTTTTTTTAACCAAATAAGATATTGAATGAAAATTTCCATTTTGAAAAATCATCACAGAAGATGATTTTAATTTAGAGGTTCCCAAAAAAGACGTCTCCAGGCTATTTTCTCCCCAGTAGCATTTCAGCTGAGAACGGAATTGCAATATTTTAATAGAAATCAGGCAGCTGTTGTTTTGAATTAGGATGTTTTGACAAATTTTGAGTTTCAGTAACATTAGCTTGGTCTGACTTTCTAGAGCATAACATCTGGTACGGATTTTATTCTTTCCATCTCCTGCAAAACTGAGTTTCCTGCGTTGAGAAATTAAAGCAAAAACCTTAACTATTTAAATATCTTAAGCTGGCCTCTCTTAGTGCTCTGACTGCCCACCCATCTGCCGGTTACAGGCTTGAGAGGTCTGCCTTGGTTATTTCCATGTTTCTCTGAAGCAGAAAGATGGTGATATTGTTGCCTTTAAAAATGGCAAGTGTGAAAAAAAGAGAAGATAATGAAAGGGACAAGGAAGACAAGGGACAAAAGAGACAAGGGAGGCAGACAGACAGAGAGAGGGAGAAAGCGACTAATTACCCTGGAGACCTGCACTGGGCATTAGGGTTTCTATACGCTTTAGTTTGAAAATGTTTACCATCAGTATACTTTACTTTCTTTTATTTAAAAACCCATGCTAATTGTAACTGATAAAGAAATTCAAGACATCCTGTAACTCCAGTGGCCACACACAGTGTACCCCGCCAAAGGGGGGACGGCCAGGGGGGACGGCCAGGCCTTGCCCAGACCGTCCCCAGAGGCCCGAGGACGTCAGGGAGGGCCCCGTGAGCTTCCCAGGTCCCAGTGAGGGGGATGAAAAGAGAAGGGCTTCCCAGCCTCCCTCTTCTCCAAACTGGGGCTGAGGCCAAGCGGGTCCGAAAGCCCAGGAAGAGAGCCTGGGAGCTGGGCGTGGGGGAGGCTACGTTTGCACAGCACCTGGAAGAGCCGCACGGGCTGCCTTCCACACTGTCTTCTCTACACCTTCTTAATCAGAGCCGTCAGGGCCGCAGAGTACCTCAGAGGGGGGAAGAGGGAACCCCTCTGAGGAATGCCTCAGGTGAAGCCGCTGCCCGCCCCTGTTCCCCTCCGCACCCCCAGGTATGGAGGAAGACTGTCCTGATGGACGTACATGGTTCCTTGCCCCAGGTCCTCACAGTACCTGTCAGGGCCGCGGTGTCGGCCTTCTTGCTCTCCCGGTCCCCCTTCTGGGCCCACACCTGGACCGTGTACTCCACACCCGGCTTCAGACCTGTCAGGACGGTGCTGCTCTGCTCCTTCCCCACAGCCACCTCCCGGGTGTCCCCATCGGCCGAGATGTAGCGCACCATATACTTGTCGATGACGGCTTGCACTGGGTCCCAGGATATGGTGGCCGTGTCCTCTGTCACCCGGTCAGTCACCAGGTTTTTGGGGCTGTCAATTTCTTTTTAAAAAGGAAAGTCCGAATTTTAGTGCCTAAGGGAGGCCATCCCACCACCCCATCGCCAGGAGCCCTCCCTTCAAATTATCTTTAATAATGATACAATTCCATTGAAAACAGGTGTGAAAGGCCCCTAGTTTCCATTTTCCAAGGAAACCAACCACTGGGTATTACAACTGGGAGGAATTAGATCTTCAGCAAGTTCATCAGTACGGAAATTTCCTGTCTCTCTCGTTTCTACAGAAGTAACCAAAAAAAGTCTCCTGAGCCACAAGAGAAGAGGCCCAAACGGCGGCTGAAACCGCCTCTTCGTTACCTCCGTGGGATCTGGTTATTCGGTTTCACAGACTCTCAGAGCTGAGAAATCAGATCTTCCAACCTTCCTTGTCTTTGATCGAAGGGGAGCATGGAGGCCCAGAGAAATGAAAAGACTTGCCCCAGGTCCTGCTGTCTTCTTGTGATAAAACCCCGACAAGCCCCTCTTTGCTCCGACCCGTGACCCCCCACCTTCTGAAGGACTTTTCTCCTTTGTGTCCGCGCTCTCGCCGGCACCCCTGGTCTCTCCTCGATCGTCGTTCCCACACCGCAGGCTCTAGGACCTCCTGCCCCTCTGGCCCCCTAACTGGCAGATTTCTCACGAGAATGGGGTTCACCTTCACTTCGCTCCTCCTCTCCCGTTCGATCCTCGATCAATGAAGTCTGGCACTCTTCCCCAGCACGCCACTAGAATGCTAGAATTCATCACCCCCAGCTTCCCACTGCCAAATCCGATCGATGCTCGCCATCCTCACCTCACTAGCCCTCTGAGCAGCATCTAACAGGGCAGATCCACTCCGTCTGTCTGAAAACACTCTCAGCTCTTGACTTCCATGACCACACCCTTCCCTGGTTTTCTCCCAACTGTCTGACCCTTCCTGGGTCTTCTTCATTAGCGACCTGGCTGACCACCTCTCTACACTTCTCCCTAAGAGACCTCAACCATGGCCATGACTTTGCATACCAACCAATGCCCTCATCTCCCTGATCCGTGACCCCCCAGCTTGCCCCTACAACCGCATTTCTACCACGGCGCCTCATATGGACTGGACCCGTGACTGGTATTTGTGGAGTCGATAAGAAAGTCACTCACTCAACCAAGGAATCTCACCACCTTCTCCAGTTTGAACCTGAAAGTCTTCCCATTCCTCCCCGAGCCTGCTTACCTCTCAGGCTCCCCTCAAAAAAATGTTGCCCCAGCCTTCCTTGTTGTTTAGGCCAGAAACACGGGTCATATCTGTTCACTTTCTTCCCTCCCCACATCTCGTCCATCAACAAATACTGGCATTATGCCTCCAAAATGTGTACCCAGATAGCCCCCTCTCCTCTTTCACAATGGCTGTCGTCCCCTGTCGCCCGGATTTTACACTAGACTCTTCACTAACTTTCCTGATGTTACTCCTGTCCCGTCCTCCACGGATTCCCCTCACTGTGGCCCGAATAAACTTTTTTAAACAAATGCTACATCAAGCTGCTCTTCTTCTGATGAACACGACATGGTCCCCGCTGCAGGGACCGTGCGGTCCTGTGTGAGTGACCCCGCCTCCTCCCCCTCACCGCACACCACTTCCCCTCTCCCCCTCCCTGCTCCGGCCCCCCAGCCCCTCTCAGTTCTACAACCATCTTAGCTGCTCCAGCTCAGGGCCATCACACACACCCTTCTCGTTGCCAGAAATGGCGAGTTCTCCCACCATCCATTCTCCCCTTCCTCCATGAGCATCCATCCAATGGACCTCTGTATAATGATGGAACTACCCTGCACTGTCCAATTCAGCGGCCATTAACCGATGTGGTTACTGACCACTTGACATGTGGCTAGTACCACTCTGCAAATCATTTAATTACTTCTCATTAGTTAACATGTAAGGAGGCCCATGCAGCCAGCGGCTACTGTGTTGGATGGGGCAGCAGAACAGAAGTGGAGGCTGGACACATGACCATCCAGTTGAAGACTTCACTCCCCAGCCTTTCCGGGAGGGAGGTCTGGCGCTGGGGCTTGGATCTGGCCAACGGAATGGGAGAAAAGTGAAGAATGTGGGCAATGTTCCGGCCCTGCCCTTCCCTTCCACTGCTGGAATGAGGGGAGGAGGGTGGAGGATGGAGGTGACGCCCCACGGATGAATGAACGGCAATACAGGAGGAGTCGGGCTCTCCCGTGCCATGCACCTACCATACCAGCCTGGCCCACTTACCCTCTAACTATTCTACAAGAATAAACTTCTCTCTTGTTTAAGCAAATGCTCTTTGGATGTTCCTGTCCGTGTGGATCTTAACTATTACCCATCCCATCCCTTCTAAGCAGCATGCCTGCCCTATAATTCTTTGTACCTGCACCGTGTTCACCTCTTCCAAAGAGCTGACCGTAGTTTATGGTTATAAGTTTCTTTGCTTGGTGATCACCTCTCTTTCCCAATGGACTTTAAGAGAGTAGGAGTACTTGTTTTGTTGGCTGCTATATCCCAGGCATGCCATGAGAAGATGCTCTTCAAAACTTGAAATGAACGCAGAGCTCCAACCTCCCAAGGTCACACTTGCTCCTCTAAGCTACGCACCATTCATCAAGTTGGACCTATGCAAAACAGCTTGTCACAGAACAATTCTCTAACCCATGGTTGTGAGGAGCACAGGCTTGGGGAAGAGTTTTAAGACCTTCACAGGCCTGCTCAGTACTGAGTCTGTGACTATACTTTGATTTTTCTTTAGGTGAGTGAGGTTTTCTACGGCAAACTTGCCTAAAACCATCCCTGAGTCACAGACCCCAAAACCAGAAGTGACATCATTCGGCAGCAATAGAGCAGCCCACGGAGAGGACCTGAGTCTCTTTTCTCCTCCCTCCTGTTACCTGTCAGGGCTGCGGTGTCGGCCTTCTTACTCTCCCGGTCCCCCTTCTGGGCCCACACCTGGACCGTGTACTCCACACCCGGCCTCAGGCCTGTCAGGACGGTGCTACTCTGCTCCTTCCCCACAGACACCTCCCGGGTGTCACCATCGGCGGAGGTGTAGCGCACCATATACTTGTCAATGACGGCTCGCACTGGGTCCCAGGAGATGGTGGCCGTGTCCTCTGTCACCGTGTTGGTCACAAGGTTTTTGGGACTGTCAATGTCTAAAAAGAAAAGTACCGATCAACATGCACTATTAATAGTACAGTGGAGTATAGTACAGAACCTCGGGGTAATTTTTCTTGGGGTGATACTCTTCTGTGTCTTGTGATTTCCCCATTACCTATGCCCTGACTACTTCAGTGAGATGTCCTCTCCCCAGACAGACTTTGACTCCCCAAGAAGAAAGCACGGTAAGCCACAATTTACAGATCTACACTATCACCTCCACTAAGAATTTAATAAAACAAATTTCCTTATTTACTTAGTAAGCAAATGTCCAGTTCCCACTAGGTATACGGCGTGGTGTTACGTAGTACACAGGGCCCAGTGGAAGAAGATACAGCCCATGCTCACAAGCAGTAAAAATTTTGTTTCTAAAATCATATCAACAAAGACCTCTGATTACATACAAGATGATTCTAATAGCCAGAGGCACATGTCAACTCCTAGAGGCAGAGGGCCACCTCCTATTCTGCTCAGGGTTCCCACAGCCTCATAGAGAACAAAGCACAAGGTAAATGCACAACATCCCTTCTTAAATGAATCAGCCAATTAAAAACCAGTTTTAATATGCTTTACATATTGTGGATGCACATGTAATGCTGGTTAGCTGGTTAAATCACTAGAGAAATATGGCCTCACATTCTTTCACAATCCATTCAGAATAGAACACAGATGTTGCCTTTATCCTTTAAACCAGAATTACCACGACTCATTCATGCCAAAGCACACCACACATATCTACTTGTGCTGCTAGATGTAAAGTCTATTTCTCAAAGTTGAATTTTCCTAATGTTATTATTAATATTAACATTTGATTTTCATCTTCTGTTCTCACTAAAACACAATGAGAGACCCTTAATACTGTGTACAATGAAATATTCATTTACTCAGAGAAGGAGTCGCGGGGCAAGACCATCCAATCGTGGCAAAACTGGAGCTTGAAACTCCCGCTTGGATCTGACTTGTAAGGAAATGAGTTAAAGGAAAGTAAGGGAGGGTGTGCGCATTCTCTTATGAAGGGACATGATCCTCCTTAATCCTGCTCCTCCATAAATCATCTAGTCTGCCTGTGTCAAAGCAAGAAAACAAACTGGACCAGCCATAGGCTTAGTCCTCCATTCTCGATGCTCCATTACCTGTCGGGGCCGTGGTGTCGGCCTTCTTGCTCTCCCGGTCCCCCTTCTGGGCCCACACCTGGACCGTGTACTCCACACCCGGCCTCAGGCCCGTCAGGACGGTGCTGCTCTGCTCCTTCCCCACAGCCACCTCCCGGGTGTCCCCATCGGCCGAGGTGTAGCGCACCATATAATTGTCGATGACGGCTCGCACTGGGTCCCAGGAGATGGTGGCTGTGTCCTCTGTCACCCTGTTGGTCATCAGGTTTTGGGGGCTGTCAATTTCTTAAAAATAATAAAAAAAAAAATATTTGGAAAGGCCTAAGCTTGGAAGCCATGGAAGAGATACCCATAGCCCATCACTGTCATTTTCATATAGGACTCTCTTCCCACAAGGCCACTGTATCCCCATCTGGAGTCGGCTGGGAGGCAAGGGAGAAAGTAACCCCTGGCTCCCAATTTCAGAAGACTATGCATTGCAAACTTCACATATTTTCTCTTGGCTTTCCACTCCCCAAAATGTGGAAGGAATGACATCTTCTTAGCAACACGATGGCACATCAAAACCACAATTAAACATCTGCCATGATGTTCAGGGAACCCAATGTATCGTTTTCTCAAGGGCTACTTCAGAGCCAGTCACTCTAAAAACATTATCACATGCCCTACAGTGGTCAAGGCCTATAACATCTTTGCTGAGTCTGCTGAGCACAGGGCCACCACGCAACTTTGCCTCTCCCTTCCAGTGGGTTTAGTGGCTCCGTGAGCAGATCACTACCAGGCAGACTGATGGCTACCAGCTCTCAGCGCACTGAGATCACCACGCAAGCTCGCTGTCCTTTTTTATCTTTAGGACTCTCTTTGCAAAGTCCCTCATCTCAGGGCACATCTTTCTTTGGTACTACGCACACTCACATCCACAGGCTCAAAATTCAACTGCGATTGACCACCTTTCTCTTGTTACCTGTTGGGGCCTTGGTGTCAGCCTTCTTGCTCTCCCGGTCCCCCTTCTGGGCCCACACCTGGACCGTGTACTCCACACCCGGCCTCAGACCCGTCAGGACAGTGCTGCTCTGCTCCTTCCCCACAGACACCTCCCTGGTGTCACCATCGGCCGAGGTGTAGCGCACCATATACTTGTCAATGATGGCTTGCACTGGGTCCCAGGAGATAGTGGCTGTGTCCTCTGTCACCCGGTCAGTCACCAGGTTCTTTGGGCTGTCAATGTCTGAAAGGAAAGTTAAAGTGAACTATTAACAAGCACCAAAGAGTGAGACCATGTTCCTTGCAGGGAGGTAGTTTCCTGTTCTTGTGTTTTTCCCATCTCCTATGTCAGTTTTCAGTTGTTTCATGGAGGTAGACCTTCTCTCCATAGTTAGACTCTTGGATCCTCCAGGAGGCAGCACATGACAAGAGAATGAGCACTAGATCCAATGTCAGAAGAGCGAGGTTCTCTTCCAGCCCAGAGAGCAGAGCACAGGGACAGGAAAAGCCCAGAGCAGAGCCAACAGACCAGGGATCTAGGCCCAGCCCTGTCATCTGCCAGCTGTGGCCCTGGACAGCTAGCTCTGAGCCTCAGCTCCTACTTTGTAAAATGTGGGCCTTACTATCTAGATATTAAGTAACCATAATATTCTATGAATATTCCATAAATCTGACTCATGAGTCATCTGCTAATTTCATGATGTATAAAAATTATTCATTTCTATGTATTGGAGGTTTCTGACCTGTAACACGGGGATATTGATCTCTGAGATACCCATCTCACAAAAGCCTCAGAGGACCAAGCAAATGAGGAAGACAACCATCCTTCGTTGCTGGTGGGTATGTAAAATAGTGCCAGCATCCTGGAAGGAAACATTTTAGCCATTCCTCAAAAGGTTAAATATAGAGTCACCATGTGACCCAGCAATTCCACTCCTACAACTGAAACACGTCCTCACAAAAATCTGTACGCAAATGCTCATAGTACCCTTATTCACCACAGCCAAAAAGCAGGAACAACCCAAATGCTCATCAGTGACAAACAGATAAACACAACATGTTACTGCCATCCAGTTGAATTTTATCTGGCAAAAAAAAAATAAAGTGGTGACATGCTACAACGTGGATGAACCTTGAAAATATTACGTGTAGTGAATAAAGCCAGTCATAAAAAGTCACAGGTTGTATGGATTCATTTGTATGAAATGTCTAGAATGAGGAACTCTACAGACAGAATGTAGTAGTTTCCTAGGCTGGGGGCAGTTGGGGTGGGACTGCTAATGGACAAGGAACTTCTTTCCAGAGTAATGAAAATCTTCTGAATTAGATACTAGTGATAGCTATATAACTGTAAATATACCAAAAACCACTTAATTCTATGCTTTAGAAGATGACATTTTATGGAAAATAAATTGTATCTCAATAAATGTATTATTTTTTAAAAAATGAGAAGGGGCATCTGAGTGGCTCAGTCAGTTAAGTGTCCAACTCCCTATTTCAGCTCAGGTCCTAACTGCAGGATCACGAGATAGAGCCCCGCATCAGGCTCCATGCTGAGTGTGGAGTCTACTTGGGATTCTCTCCCTGTCCCTCTGCTCCTCCCCCTGCCACCTCTCTCTCTAAGATAAATAAATAAAATCTTCTTTAAAAATGAGCAAAGTGAGATGAAAGAGCTTTACAAATTATAAATGAACACAGTGTGTAAGTGCAACCTCAGGATCCCCAGAACAGAGCACACCATCCTCCAGAGAGGATTTACCTGCTAAGAAAACAATAACCCTTCCTTGTCCCAAAGAGATCAGAGCAAAAACCATTTCCCTAAAGTACTAGGCTCACAGATCTTAATATACATGGTTTTTTCCTATCTTTTCCCTTTCAAGTAAAAACATTTCAATGATTGAACACAAATCAGAGGAATGGTGAGTAGATAGGACCAATCACCATTTATCTTTCTAAGACCAAAGTATGAGGCCACGGATAAGCTCCTGAATTTGAGATGATGTGTAATAGGAAGAAGAAGGATGGTGTCTGCTGTCTCTTATGAAGGGACACCATCCTGCCCTTTCATAAACCATCTAGTCTGTTGATGTCAAAGCAAGAACACAAAACTTGACCATCCATAGGCTTAAGCTTTACATTCTCAAAGAACAATGCTCCGTTACCTGTCGGGGCCTTGGTGTCAGCCTTCTTGCTCTCCTGAGCCCCCTTCTGAGCCCACACCTGGACCGTGTACTCCACACCCGGCCTCAGACCCGTCAGGATGGTGCTGCTCTGCTCCTTCCCCACAGACACCTCCCTGGTGTTTCCATCAGCCGAGGTGTAGCGCACCATATACTTGTCGATGACAGCCCGCACCGGGTCCCAGGAAATGGTGGCTGTGTTCTCTGTCACCCGGTCAGTCACCAGGTTTTTTGGGCTGTCAATGTCTGAAAGGAAAGTTAAAGTGAACTATTAACAAGCACCAAAGAGTGAGACCATGTTCCTTGCAGGGAGGCAGTTTCCTGTTCTTGTGTTTTTCCCATCTCCTATGTTAGTTTTCAGTTGTTTCATGGACATTGACCTTCTCTCCATGGCTGGATTCTTGGATCCTCAAGGAGGCAGCACAAGACAGTAGAATGAGCACCAGATCCAGAGTCAGAAAATCTATGACCCTGCACATCCCAGCTGCCTCTGGCTGGGCCTCAGTCTTATCACCTATAAATCTGGGGTTGAGGTTGGATAGACTTTAAAGTTCCTTTGAGCATTAATGTTCCATACATACATCTAATTTCATAAATTACTAATTTGTTTCATGACCCTGGATAAGTCACCTCACTTCTCTACATTTATAAAATACGATTATAGCATTGTACATATCTTGCTGGATGGCTCTGAAAACCAAGACGAAAAATATCATGTAAAAGGAGGATTTGAAAATATTGAATATTAGTGTCTATAGGAAAAAAAGGCAGAGCAAGATAATGTTAGTGTGTATCCTGGAGACTTGTTGTATTAAATGAGGTAATAATAATCTGCCCTTTACGACAATTCTTGGTGCAGACTAGATGCCCACTGACCATTAGCTATTATTAATGATCTCACCTTGTTGATAGTTTATGAATGAAAAAGATTATGCTACCCCACACCATATACACAAGAAGGTATTCAAAAATGGAGTCACCAAGAAAATAACAGCATGTCTTTGTTCCGAAAGTTCATTGCAAAAGTAATTTCCCTAAAGTCCTTGCTTCTAGATAGGTCCTGTCACAGATGTGCAGTGGTATAATCAAGCAGGTCGCTTACTCTGGCTCGGGATGTGACCCCAAGAAAAGTGGAATCTACATTCCAACCTGACAGCCCACTGACATGGCAGGATCAACAGTCTTGTGACCCATGGCTGACCAACCATCTCCAGACTATGAAAGAAGTTGGAGGGATGCCTGGGTGGCTCAATTGGTTTAGCATCTCCCTTTGACACAGGTCATGATACCGAGGTCCTGGGATGGAGTCCCACATTGGACTCCTTGCTTACTGGGGACTCTGTTTCTCCCTCTGCCTGCCACTCCCCCTGCTTGTGTTCACTCCCCCCAGCCGATAAATAATTAAAATCTTAAAAAAAGAGAGAGAGGTTGGAGAGGCCAAAGAGATGAGACTTTGAGAGTGGACTTCTTTGGGTGGAATTAAACTGTGAGCTTCATGGGTGAGACCCAAACCTCAAATAACCATTTGCAATGGGATTCCTTACAGAGCTGGTAATGCGTGTCCTAGAGCAAGTATTCTCAACCAGGAACCACCGGCAAGGTCTTGAGACTGACTTGGTCACAGTTCAGTTTGGGATGGGAGGCTCCTGGTGTCTAATGGGTAGAGGCAGCCTACGGAGGACAAGACGGACCCCAGCAACAAAGAATTATCGAGCCAAAAATTTCAGCAGTGTCCAGGTTGAGAAAGTCTGCCCACAGCTTGGGGAACACCATGGGCTGGTGTCTGACATGGGCCTAAAATATCTAAGAGGAGAGAGAATGGCTGTTTGCTCTGGCGCAGAGTGATGGAAAGCTGTTGCAAAAGGGTGGTACATCCAGGTGAATGGGAAAAGGGTGATGCACGTTCCCCGTGGACCTGACGTGAGCCACGGAAAGAAGGGCCCATCGGGGATGGTTTTAGAAGCTGTCCAAGAGGCTCAGGCAGATGGAGAAGGTGACGCTGCCCCCCCGAAAGGCACTGGAGTGCACCCCCATGTGTGCAGGTGGAAGAAAGGGAGCAGGTGACTGGCAGGAGAGACGCATCTGCAGACAAGATCACTAGGACCAAACACTGGAGTGGAGGAGGGCAGCTAAAGAACACGCAGAAGTGCTCCATGAGGGAAAACGTTAGCTTTAACACTCATCAGGCCCCACGACAGGCCCGGGGCAACCGTGACCATCATAGTCAAGTAAGACAACTTACCTCTCCTCCTCCTGAGCCCTGATCTCTCTCCAAGCTGTGCCAAACATATATGGGTCAGAAATCACAGTTAGTGTGCTGGAAGGGGGGCCTGAAGTAGCAGAAGGGAAATACAAGAGAAGCTGAGAGCACCCCCTTCCCAGGGCAGGCAGCTAGCTTGCCAATGGCCCAAGCAGATGGTGGGAAGAATCTTTAAATTTAAATGAAGTATGGGGGGCGTCTAGGTGGCTCAATCATTAAGCGTCTGCCTTCGGCTCAGGTCACAGTCCCAGGGTCCTGGCAAGCCCCGCATTGGGCTCCCTGCTTAGCAGGAGGCCTGTTTCTCCCTCTCCCACTCCCTCTGCTGTGTTCCCTCTCTTGCTGTGTCTCTCTCTGTCAAATAAATAGATAAATTTTTTAAAAAATTAAAATTAAAAAAATAAATATTGAAGTATGGATAATTACTAAAATGATACATGATGGGAACTAAAAGTGATCGGATATTTGCTTATGTTTAGCCAATAAAACATGGTTATTATTTTTGCCCAAAACACTCATCCAAAGGCAGAAACGGAGAACAAGTGCCACAGAAAGAGTTTCAATAAGTAAGGAGGGAAAACAAAGCAGGCTCGGGCTCACAGTCAGTCTCCCTCCACAGCACGGGCATGTGGGCTTTCCATCGTATTTATTCCTTATCAGGAAAGCATTCACTGTGTTCAGAGCACAGAAGATGCACAAGCAGAGAACAAAGAACTATGAGTAATCATATCAGTCTTTAAAGACCAAAATCTGAAGAGAAGATGAGCTATGCATTCTTTTTTTTTTTTTAAGATTTTATTTATTTATTTAACAGAGAGAGAGAGATCACAAGTAGGCAGAGAGGCAGGCAGAGAGAGAAGGGGGAAGCAGGCTCCCTGCTGAGCAGAGAGCCCAATGCCGGGCTCGATCCCAGGACCCTGAGATCATGACCTGAGCCAAAGGCAGAGGCTTAACCCATTGAGCCACCCAGGCACCCCATGAGCTACACATTCTAAGAGAAACCATGAAATCGAAGTAAGGGGTACATGTGGACTCTGTAAAGACACCAGAACCTCACTTTCTGCCAAAGTCACAGAAGGAAAACCAACTGACACAGACGATGAGTTCGGCAGTGACACAGTGATGATGTGTGCTCCCTTACCTGTGGGGGCCGTGGTGTCGGCCTTCTTGCTCTCCCGGTCCCCCTTCTGGGCCCACACCTGGACCGTGTACTCCACACCCGGCTTCAGACCTGTCAGAATGGTGCTGCTCTGCTCCTTCCCCACAGACACCTCCAGGGTGTCACCATCGGCTGAGGTGTAGCGCACCATATACTTGTCGATGACAGCTCGCACTGGGTCCCAGGAGATGGTGGCCGTGTCCTCTGTCACCCGGTCAGTCACCAGGTTTTTGGGGCTGTCAATTTCTTAAAAATAAAATATATATATATATTTGGAAAAGCCTAAGCTTGGAAGCCATGGAAGAGATACCCATAGCCCATCACTGCCATTTTCATCTTCTAGGACTCTCTTCCCACGAGGCAACGGTATCCCCATCCGGAGTCAGCTGAGAGTCAAGGGAGAAAGTAACCCCTGGCTCCCAATTTCAGAAGACTATGCATTGCAAACTTCACATATTTTCTCTTGGCTTTCCACTCCCCAAAATGTGGAAGGAATGACATCTTCTTAGCAACACGATGGCACATCAAAACCACAATTAAACATCTGCCATGATGTTCAGGGAACCCAATGTATCGTTTTCTCAAGGGCTACTTCAGAGCCAGTCACTCTAAAAACATTATCACATGCCCTACAGTGGTCAAGGCCTATAACATCTTTGCTGAGTCTGCTGAGCACAGGGCCACCACGCAACTTCGCCTCTCCCTTCCAGTGGGTTTAGTGGCTCCGTGAGCAGATCACTACCAGGCAGACTGATGGCTACCAGCTCTCAGCGCACTGAGATCACCACGCAAGCTCGCTGTCCTTTTTTATCTTTAGGACTCTCTTTGCAAAGTCCCTCATCTCAGGGCACATCTTTCTTTGGTACTATGCACACTCACATCCACAGGCTCAAAATTCAACTGCGATTGACCACCTTTCTCTTGTTACCTGTTGGGGCCTTGGTGTCAGCCTTCTTGCTCTCCCGGTCCCCCTTCTGGGCCCACACCTGGACCGTGTACTCCACACCCGGCCTCAGACCCGTCAGGACAGTGCTGCTCTGCTCCTTCCCCACAGACACCTCCCTGGTGTCACCATCGGCCGAGGTGTAGCGCACCATATACTTGTCAATGATGGCTTGCACTGGGTCCCAGGAGACGGTGGCTGTGTCCTCTGTCACCCGGTCGGTGGCCAGATTTGTGGGGCTGTCAATTTCTTGAAGAGAGACGAAAGAATTTACCAACTCTCTAGTTCCTATGAGGCCAACATATACACCGACAAAATGATGATCTCGACAAATTTCAGAGTCTGTTCTATGCCAGTGATTGGGATAACTTAAGGGTTTAATTAAGCAAGTGGTCTGAAATTCCAATAGCACTTAATGAAATGTGGCGTTTTCAGACAAAGCCAAAATAGTCTCAGCTCTATAAACTCTACCCATAAGTAGCCTTTGGATTAAAAAAAAAAAAATGGTCTTCATATACAAATTTCTCCTTTACCCTGGATTTTTATAATACACTCTTTCAGTTCCTGACTCCTTCTACCTGAAAGCAATTATATTTCAGTAAATCTCTGCGTCAGCTCTAATATTTTCTTTGGGAAGAAAAATATCCTGGAAGTAGGAGCTGTCAGTTCTTTCCACATAAAACATTATGTCTGAGGCCAGAGAACCAGAAGACTTAAATTGATGGGATTTGAGGTCTGGGAGGATAAAAATAATCCTACTTGCAGAATCTGTCTGGGCTTCTATGCAGTTAAACTGGGTTGGAATCCGGGCTCCAGTGTTTCCTAGCTGCTAACCTCGGCAGACTATAAACCTTACCTCTGGGTCCCCTCACCTCCATGAAGGAGGAAAGAGCAGTATGTACTTCACAGCTTATGGCAAATCACAAGTGAGCTATTCACATGGTAAATGCTTAAATATAGGCTCTTTGTTATTGCAAGTGCCATTGAGGCCTGAAATACCCCTTTCTCCTTAAAATGTGAACCCCTGGAGGTGGAAATCCAAGCAGAAGTAGGTGATTAGTATGCCTTTATAGTCCTGTTTCAAAAACCACCGCCTCAGGGGCGCTTGGGTGGCTCTGTTGAGCAGTTAAGTATCTGCCTTCAGCTCAGGTCATGATCCCAGGGGCCTGGGATGGAGCACCCCATGGGGCTCCCTGCTCACCCAGGAGCCTGCTTCTCCCTCTGCTACTCCCCCTGCTTGTATTCTCTCTCTCGCTGACTCTGTCAAAGAAATAACAATCTTTTAAAAAATAAAAAAAAATAGTATTAAAAAGAGCCACCTCCTCACATGGCTGAGCTCTCCATGACAGCAACCACATTTCCAGCCTATGCACCATCGCTGGGTGTGCACAGCCAGGTTGCGGGGGGGGGGGGGGGGGGGGGGGGGGGGGGGGGGAGGGGGGGTCGGGGGAGGCACACCCAAGGGAGGCAGCTCACCTCGGGGAGCAGAGAGTTCTTCGGAAAGTGCTAGGGATAGGGGACAGGGAGGAGTTTCGCTCTGGTTTCTCATCCTTCACTACTCCACCCTCATGGACCTGGCCACCGTCAACACCACTTAATGATTATTAAGGTAATTCCATATTAAGAGAAGAGAAAAAACAAACCCTGTCCTATTCTTATACTCTAAGCCTTTGCGTATGCTGCTCCACTGCTGACGCCCGTCCATCTACCTAGACTCTGCTCAGGTGTCTCTGCCTCCTCCAGCCAGCCATGACCCCCTCTCCCATCCCAGTCTCTGCTAAGTACCCTTCTTCCTGGCTCCCATAGCTCCAGGGATGTTTGTGGGCTCTAAAAAGACAGAACTCGTGGCTCTTTATCTTTTCTGCTTGTCTTCTCTACCTGGACGGCTGTGAATGCCATGAGCGGGAACTGGGTCTTTCATATCTGCACCCCAAGAGCCCGACTCTGTGCCCGACAGTGCCAGCAACGCCCCATCCCAGGGGCTCCCCATAATCTGGGGTGCTAGCTGACACCACCCCCACGAGAGAGGGGAAGCTTCTTCTCCATTCAAACTTCTACCATCTTAAGAAGATTGACCCTTCCTTTTCACAACACTCAAAATCCTACCAAAGGGAAAGCCTTTGTAACAGAAACCAGGAGGTGGCCATCTACAACCCATGGGCCAAATCTGACCCACAGCCTTCTCTTAGGAAGTTTTACTGAACACAGTCTTACAGGTTCATTTACATATTATTTGTGGCTATTTTCGCATCTTGATGGCAGAACTGAAAATATGGCCTCTCTGGCCACTCACAGAAAGGGCTGACCCTGCCTTTAAACCTACCTAGGCCTCACCATCCTTACCAGCAGCTTCTCCTTCCCCTGGAGAAGATAAGGCCTACCCCGGCCCAGGAGGCTCCATGCCACCAAATGCTTTGAGGGCTGAATGCTGATTAACATTTGCTATGCACTGAATGACTGTGTGCCCCCAACTCCTATGTTGAAGCCCTAACTCCCAATTTGCTGGTGTCTGGAGGTGAGACATGGGAGATAATTAGGTTTGATGAGGTCATGAGGGTAAGTCTCTCCATGATGGCATCAATGCCTGATAGGAAGAGACCTGAGCTTCTTTCCACCACGTAACAGTGCAGGAAGAAGATGGCCACCTAAAAGCCAACAAGAGGGCTCTGACCAGGAACCGATTCAGCCAGCACCCTGATCATAGGGCTTTCTGACCTCCAGAATTGTGGGAACTAAATTGCTATGGCCGAAGCCCCTGGTCTGTGGTATTCCGTTAGAACAGCTGACAGAAAGAGCTGACAGAAAGGACTCGTAAGAAATAATCACTACTGTCACTCATGTAGCATGGGGCTATGTGTCAGACGCTTCCTTGAATTAACTCATGGAACCCTCCCAATAACCTTATGAGGTAAAAACCCATGTGCCCTCTTTTATAGACAAGAATCTGAGAAACAGAGGTGAAGGGACTTGCCCAAAGCCACTCAACTAGCAAATGGCAGAGCTGGGATTAAAATGTGGACAGTCAAGCTTCTGAGACCACATTCCTTCCGAATTATCGGCTTCTCTGAGTGTCTCTATACTAACTGATTGTCTGGAACAGAGCCCAATTGATAAGTTACTCCTTTTCTATGATTTCCTGTCAAATGTCCAGAACCTCAAGCGGCCTCCAGGATGAGAGTGCTCTGAATTCAGAGACAGGAGCAAAGGAGGCTTTAAGCAGAAACGTCTGGGACGTGTCGTCCCCCACTGCCGCCTCAAGATATCTACAAGCCCAAGTTGAGTGGGACAGCTAGGTGAGGTCTGGGGACGGACCCTTCTGGTTTCTGGAAGCTTCAAGGCAGAATCAGTACATTTGGTGACTGTTGACTCAGGATGCAAACCATTTCCATGGTCTGACAGAGAGTTCCAGATCATAAGCAAATGCCTGTATGGCCTCTGCAAACAGAGATAAGCATTCAAATTCACTGTCAGCCAAATGTTCTGAGTTTTAACATCCAAAAAATGAAAATTAGGAAGTGTTACTCTGCACTGAGAGAGTTGCACATGGAATTCTAACCCAAATAAGCATGACCTGCTATGTAAAATAAAAAGGCTGGTTTCTCTTGTTCGAGGATGAAATGGGAAAAATCATAATTGTGAAATTTTAAAATGCTTTTGCAACCCCCTTCCCCATCCCTGTAAGCAAAAGAGATAATATTAGGGGGACATGGCCTCCTGAGTCACGAATCAGCCTTCTCCCCGCCATGAGGAAACCTCTTTAGGCTCCCGTCCCTCTGTTACCTGTGAGGGCATTTGTGTCGGCCTTCTTGCTCTCCTGGTTGCCTCTCTCAGCCCACACGTAGACTTTGTACGCCTCTCCTGGCTTCAAGCCTGTCAGAATGGTGCTGCTCTGCTCCCTTGGGACGGCCGTGTCCTTCGTGTCCCCATCGGCAGAAGTATAGCGTACCACGTACTTATCTATGACAGCCTGGACGGGGACCCAGGAGACCACCGCTGTGTCTTCTGTCACCCGATCAGTGACCACATTGGTTGGGCTATCAATTTCTTCATGAAAATATGGGAAAGAAAAATTAGAGAAAGACATGTGGTTGGTCAAGGTCATGGTGGCTTCAAGCTCTAGTTCATCCGGGTGACCTAGTTCTATAGTCCACACACTATAAGAACGTCTCTCTGTCCTCTGTGACAGCTGGACAACTGGCCTCGGCTTGAACACCCCACTGAGAAAGGGCTCCCTGAGGGACCAACAGTCCCTTCCATTTTGAGATCACTAAGCACATTACACATCAGTTCCCACAAATGTAGCCACCAGAAGTGGAACTCCTTCCAGAGGTACACGGAACACACCTCATGCTCTTCTGGGAGACCCTCCAGCAGGTATTCAAGAATAGTTACCACTCTCCCTCCTAATTCTCCTCTTATCAAAACACTTCCACCGCTTCATTGTATGCATTTGTATGTTACTAGCTTTTACAGCGGTATACCATATCATGCCATACCATACCGTATCATATCATATCAAACTTCCAAATTACAGTTTCTAGACCTGGCCTATCTAGACTGGCCTCTTTCGTTCCCTTATCAGGGAAAAAGCCCCAAAACTCAGTCCAATCGTGCAACAATTCACTGAGCATCCATTCCACGCCAGGGAACGTAAGGGCACTCAGGAGTCACCAATGAAGACAATGAGCAGAAATCCCTGGCTATACAAAATTGATGTTCTAGAAGGACCGACCCAGAACAGCATGTCCTCTGTGTCCTGAACACCTCACTCCTCAACAACCTATCCTCAGCCCACAGCCTCGGGAAATCCCTATGCTTTTTCACACGTGCCCCTGCTAATCCAGGGGTTCTCGACCTTTGTCAACACTGGGTACCTACTAAGTACCAACTCCAGAGAGTTCATTTTAGAAGGTCTCAGCTATGTGCTGGCATCTCTGCCAAAAAAGAAACAAATATGCAAAACTCAGCAGGTGATTCTGATGTATATCAAAGGTTGAGAATCCTCATGTTCAGCCTCCTCAGCCCCTTTCTGCATATAAAATATATTTCCCGAACCCAATATTTATTCTTGTTATAGTTTATCTTACCGACTTCATTCATAATTTAGTCTTTCACTTAACATGCTGATTTTCCTTTCTGGCTTATCATTTACAAACCTAATAAGTAAGTCAGCTGAGAGAAGCGGCCATCAAGGTCACAGATAAAGCTCCCTCACAGAACAAAGGTGAGGCGTGCCCCAAGAACCCTGCCCACATGCAGAGCTGTATCCGTTTGAGTAAAGACACACAAAACAGCTTCTTACTCCCAGAAATTCAAGCAGTTTTGTTTCCTCCCATCCCACTCTAGTTCTCCTGGCTCAGGATTCCCCAGCGGAGAAGTTACAACTTTTTTCACGTCGACTAGAATTACCTTCGTCGAGCACAATGGCAGTGTCTTACTTGTGTGCAAGTTCCATCACTAGAGGCAATGCATATCTTGTTTAATAAATCAGCTGTCACTGATTGAGCATATACTAAATGCAAGGTGCTTTCCACACATCACTTTATCAAACCTCATAGTAATAACTCAAGGCATTATCAGATGCCCCATGTACTAGTTTGGAAAATTAATAATAGTGATAAGTTTTAGGCACTAACTGTCTACCAGGCTCAGAAAGGTTAGATGACTAGCCCAAGGTCACTCGGCTAGTAAATGAAGTCACTTACACATTCTACACACATTCCTCAAACGCCTAGTTGAAGCTGGGAATTCAATTTAAATCAGTTATAAATTAAAGTGTATTCCCCTCCCTACCCCGCAAATAAATAAATAAATAAATAAATAAATAATTTAAAAATCTGTCAAAATGCTAACCCTCCGTATCTCAGAATGTGACCTTATTTGGAAATAAGTTCTTTCTAGAGATGAGCAGTTTAAAATATGGTCATTAGGGGCACCTGGGTGGCTCAGTGGGTTAAGCCTCTGCCTTCAGCTCAGGTCATGATCTCAGGGTCCTGGGATTGAGCCCTGCATCAGGCTGTCTGCTCAGCGGGGAGCCTGCTTTCCCCACTTCTCTCTCTCTGCCTGCCTCTCTACTTGTGATCTCTGTCTGTCCAAAAAAAAAAAAAAAAAAGAAAGAAAGAAAGAAACCTGCTTTTAAAAAGGGGGGTGGTGCCTGGGTGGCTCAGTGGGTTAAAGCCTCTGCCTTTGGCTCAGGTCATGATCCCAGGGTCCTGGGATCGAGCCCCACATTGGGCTCTCTGCTCAGCAGGGAGCCTGCTTCCTCCTCTCTCTCTGCCTGCTTCTCTGCCTACTTGTGATCTCTGTCAAATAAATAAATAAAATCTTAAAAAATAATAATAATAAAATGAGGTCATTAGAGTAAGTCTAATCCAATATGCCAGGTGTCCTGTAAGAAGAGGGAGTTCGGACACAGAGCCAGACGCATACACACAGGGAAGACGATATGAGGACGCATGGGGAGAAGCCAGCCATGTGGCAGGAACACTGCATCTATAGGGCAAGGAAGGCCAAGGACTGCCAACAAACAGCAGAAGCTAGAAGAGGAGAGGAATGATTTTCCCCTAAAACTGTCAGAGAACATGCCCCTGCAGACACCTCGATTTCAGACCTCCAGCTTCCACAACTGGGAGAAAATAAATTTCTATTGTTTTAAACCACCCAGTTTTTGCTCCTTTGCTACAGCAGCCCTAGGATACCAATAGAGCTGACCCCTGAACAATGCAGGAATTAAGTCCCTCAATTCTTCTGCTCAGTCCAAAAGCCACCTGTAACTTCTGACTCGCTAAAAATGTGACTCATAACCAAACATTGACCAGAAGCCTCACCGACAATATTCGAGTGACACATATCTTGTATGTTAGATGTGCCGTAGACTGTATTCTTACAATAATACCTCCTTTTTCTTAGTTTTCTCAGGATTTCTAGGCTACTTGGTTTGTCTGGGGGTTTTTCCCAATTGTCACAAATCTCAAAAAAATTTCCCATATATTTATTGAAAACAATCTGCACACAAGTGGGGACCCGGCCGTTCCAATCCATGTTGTTTAAGGATCGACTGTATAAGCAATGAACAGAATAAAGACTCCCTCCTATGGATTTACATTTTCCTGAAGGAGATGGACGATAAACAAGCGGTGATGGTATTAGGAAGCCCAATAAGGCAAGATATAGGAATAGAAATGTTGAACAAAAGATATCTGTGAGTTTAGATAAGGAGGTCAGGAAAGAGCTGGCTTGCTGGGAAGGGAACATCTGAACAGAGACTGAGATGAAGTGAGGCAGTGGGCTAGGAACCTCATTCTAGGCAAAAGGAGCAGCAGGTGCAAAGGCCCTGCTCCACACATAAAGGGAACAGCAAGAGGTCAGAACATCTGGACAGAGTCAGTGATGGGGCTGAGTGGCTGCAGGGCAGGCCTGGAAGGTGAGGGCTGAGTGGACTGTGGACAGCCTTCAAAGACTGTGGCTTTTGCATTGAATGAGATAAGAAACTTCTGGGGGGTTCACACAAAAGAATGGCATGATCTGACCTGCATTATCAAAGGATCCCTCTGGCTGCCGGATAGAGTAGGGGTCTAGTGGGTTGACAGTAGAAGTCACCTGGGAGGCCACCCCAACAGCAGGAGAAAACAGGAATGTGGACCAATGTGTCAGGGATGAAAGCCATGAGAAAGTTTGGATCGGAGAGATTTCAAACATACACTTGTCAGAATCTGCTGACGTTACTGATGTGGGACACAAATCCATCCTTCCATCATTCCATGTTATTTTGAGGCCTGAGCGATTTGCAGACGGGGCTGACCCTTTACAGAGATGGAGGGCTTGTGGGGGGGGAGGGGGGGCGGGGGTGTTGAAGAAGAAGGTGGGGAGAATGGGACCAAGAATTTGCAACTGGACCCCTAAAGTGCCAATATGTGAACCGTTCCTCTCTGTGGACGACTGTGGAAGTGGAAGGCATCTCCACTTTCTATGTCCCATGCAGCACTACCACCAGCCTTTTCTTACAGAAATAAGAACAATCCATAAATAAAATCAAGTGTGATCTGAAAGGTTGCTGCAATCCGAATCCAGCTGCAGCCGGGGACCGAAGCTCACAGTGACAGCTGGAACAGGGAAATAGTCTTACACTCGGGCTTTGGGGAGAGCCACTGGGCCGAGCAGGCGGTGCCGCAAACAACAGGGCCACATCGCAGGCCTCTGGAGGTTCAAGCAAGCTCTCAGAGGATGCTCGGGGGATAGGGTGCACGAGAGAGAGAACTCCTTTCCCACCCTGTTCCCCTTTCTATGCAAAGCATGATTCCGCACAGGACAGGGAGAGAATGAAGAGAGCCTCCAAAGGTAACATGTGAATCTGGGAAACCAGAGCTGACTTGGGAACGGGGACATTTAGAATGGGAAGTGAGGACGGGGACAAAGAGGACAAGAACACCCTACATCCTGCCTCTTAAAGTCCCTGGTCCTCATAGTCTCCAAAAGGACCTGTAGCTGTACACCCCCATGGTCCCAGGAGTGCCCCCCACTAGCCCTCCCTGGCCCAAAGCAGTGCTCAGTACCATAGCTGCGGGAGCACAGACCTCTGCCTTGCGGGGTCAGGGACCTGTGTGTGCGGCCCTCTCGAGAGCCACTGTACCCAAGTGAGCATAACCAGCCCTGATACACCCTGTTCCCTCAATAGTCCCAGAGCACTCGAGGAATGGAGGGCCAGGAAAGGCATCTTGGCGATGGAGAATAAGAGGGATAAGAATAAGAATCCTCCCATGCCAGGGTTCCAGAGACCCAGCCCAGAGAGGACATCCATGACCTTGACTTCTTCAAGGTCATAAAGCCAGTTAGAGTCCCGGCCAGCCTGGAACTCAGGACTCTGTCCTTTCTTTCAATCTCTTAACAGGGACACCCTGAGCCAGAAGGAGAGTCCTCATGGAACTATTCCCTAAGGATGGGAACCAGACACTGAGATGCAGAAGCCGGAGGACAGCCTCAGTGATGGGACCCTGATGGTGGGCCACATGGCTGGAAGAAGCCAGCTGAGCGGGCCAAATCCTTCCCGTCTGCCAAGAAGGGATGTGGGGATCAGAAACAGGTTTTCCATGGAACAAAGCCTCCCAGTAGCTGCAGACAGACGGCTGAATCACAGATGAGTCACAGCGGGAACCTCGATGAGGAGACAGGCTCTCCTTCCCAGGTCTCAACTTCCTTCCCACCTGCTGGACACTAGGCTGCCCTGATGAGACCTTTGTCAGGGCCATGGAAGGTCAGAAATGCATAAGACAAGACTTGGGAGGTAGACCTTTACACGGCATGTGTTAGAATAAAGGTCATCCCCTGTTCAGAAGATCTAACTGACAAAACTGAGCGGACAGAGGAGACTAATGGAGAGCTCTAGGCACACTGGGGAAAAGTCTAGTCCCCTTTTTAATGAGATTTGCCACTAGGCTGGGGAGGGCACGGCTGTCCTCAGTCTGTGCTAGAACACCAGCCTCGCATGTCCCTGCTCTAGCCCATGGCCACAGGCCTTCAGAATAGCTTTCTCCATTCCCAGTGGCTACTTCTGAATCACCCAGTTGGCATAGTGGAAAATGGCACAGCCAGGATCTAAAATCTACAGGGATACGGGCTTGGGGGCAAAGACAGGGGATAGGGCTTTATGCCCCTATTTTGAAAGTGAGTTTCTGGAAAGTGAGGCCTTCCTTTGGACTGCAGTAGCCATGTGTCCCATCACCTTGCTTTCTCAGCCTCTTCCCCCATTGCTTTCACTGTGGCAATAAAATTATCCTGAAGGCCTTATTGGTAGAGAATGTGTTCAGAGATCAACCTCTCTTCCTGCTCTCCTCTAGCTTTGCTTCTGGAAATCTTGTGATCTGACCTCAAGCAAACACATTCAAATGCTATTCACTGGTTCACCTGACTCTCCTAAACTTTGTGGGCTTCCACTTTTCCCATGTAAAATGGGAATAATAATGTGTGGAATGCTATTGTAAGGACCAAAGATAATGTGTATGGAGCCCTGAGCACCTAGAAAACAGCAGGTACTCAATTGATGAAGATCATGGTTGTTTTTTCAGCCACTGGGAGCACATGGGGGACTGTGTATGAGGCAGGAACTCTGGATGTTGACAGGTTCATCTTGCAATATGAAGGAACTGAAGAGGGAAAGTTTTAGGGCCTGGACCACTTCAAATGCAGCAGTGTGTCTAGAAGGTGGTAAAAAGTGGAAAAGATCCAGAGAGAGGCAAAATTGCTATTTCACGGCACCGTCAAAAGAAACGTTCTACGAAAATTGTTAACACGTGAGTATGCAAGGATGTTCCGCTGTGCATGGGAGCTGGTGGGATTCTAACAAAGCAAGCAGTCCTTTGTTCCAGACTCACCACAGAAAAGCATGAGTCATGGAAGTTAAGAAAGCACTAACAATAATGTAAAAAAAAAAAAAAAAAAGAGGGACTTTAAGCTCGTTTAGTCCAACCTCTCCTTTTACAGATGGAGAAACTGAGGACAAAGGGGTAGCATCACCTCTTAGTTAGTTGCCCCCTTCCTGTTGTTGGAGGTGGGATGGCTGGGAGTGTCTGGCGGTGAAGTTCAAGGTCATTCTCCTGAAGACGATGGGCTGGTTGATGCTTGCTACTCTGAAGCTGACCTGTTTCGGAAGCCTTGCCTTTCCAGAAGATGCTTCCGTGCCCTCTGAGGGCCTTAACAGGGTGAGGATTTTCAATTGACCCCTTCCCTTTTGAGGATTAGTTCCCTGAGTGACTTGTTCAATGGAAAATAACTGAACTGTGTCCTTTCTTTCCTGCACATGGTTATGCTGTTCTTAGATTATGGTGTCTTTTTCCATCTCAGGCAATGTAAAATATTTGGAGAAAAGAGAGATTCTTTTTTTTTTTTTTCCCCCGTTAAAGGAATGAACAGTCTAGCCAGGTTTGAAAGTGTTTCCTGACCTCAGAAATGATTGTGTCTTTTTTTTTTTTATGTTCATTGGACACATGACACAAATTTATTTGCTATCCAATAAAATATCCCATCCTGCTTCGAGAATGTAATTGACAATAAAAACACTCCTTGAGTGCTCACATTCTAGTTAGGATAACATACTTGAAAGGTTAACTAGCAATTCAAGGCCATGTGTGATTAAATGCTCTAAAAACTCAGAGGCAAAAACAGTTGCTATTTAATGTGGTCCCACATGGCTTCAGTGGAGAGGCTAAGGTTGGAGCTGAGCCTGGAAGGATGAGTGATCTTATTGCTATGAGCCCCTGAAAGGCGAGGACCAGGACTTTTCATCTTTGGAAGAATCTAGAGGGACCATGTCTCTAGTGCCTAGCAGGACTCTGCAATTTATTTTTGTTGAATTAACTGATAGCTTGAATTAACTGAATTCCCGACTGAGTTAATGGATAGCTAGAGGTAACTGTGGAGGGTTTCCTAGGCTGGTGGAACAGGAAGGAACCCATAATGCAGACATGAGCCTTCTGTGTTAAGAAACCCCAGCAACAGGGACACCTGGGTGGCTCAGTTGGTTAAATATCCGACTCTTGATCTCAGCTCAGGTCTTGATCTCAGGGTTGTGAGTTCAAACCCTGTGCTGGGCTTCATGCTGGGTATGGAGTCTACTTTAATAAAAAAAAGAAAAGAAAAGAAAAGAAACTCCAAGAAAAGTCCAAGAGCAAGAAGGTTTTCCACTGGAAAAAGGAGGAGTAAGAACAGCCCAGATGGTCACAACCACTGAGGCCAAGATACAGGGGTTCCTCACTGTCCTAAATCAACGAGAAATCGAAGACATTTTTCTAGTTAGGAGGTAAACAGTAGGAGAATTAGCCAGAAACAATGGGTGAAAAGGTAAAAGTAGAAGGCACTTTAGTTTTGTGATCACTGAAGTGGATATCCTAGGTTCAAATCCCAGCTCTGTCATTCCTTGGCTAGGCGATCCTGAGTTTAACTTCCCAGGTGTTGTTGTTTTTTAATATGTGTCTTAGAAATAATAGTAGGACCTACCACGCAATTACGGTAAGAACTAAATGGGATCCATTATGAGAAGTCCTTCATTCGCATAATGCCTGATGCCTAGGACATTCTCAGTGAATTCACAGCTAACAAGGAAGCCCTTGCCATTTTCCAGCCCACTCGAAGTCTTCACCCGTCCACTGCTCAGGCAGGCTGCACAGTCTGTATTGTCTCATTCCTAAATGAAGTTACAGCTTAGCTTTCACAACTGTCTGACTCTAGCTTTCACACTACAGATATGCGATCTGTTAGGCAACCCGAAATAGCGAATTCCATTCCTGCACCGTCTCACCACCCTGGCCAGCTCCTGCCAAGAGGGAATCGAAAAGAACTAAAACGCGTTTCAAGAAAGTCTCGAAATTCAAAGATCCCTTCTTGGTCGGCTTCGAGGACCAGCCTCCCCCGGGTGGCATTCTCATCTAGCTCACCAGTTCCCTCCCACCTTGGGGTGGCAAGAGCTTCGCCATTGCAGGAGACACACCATTCCGCACGGACTCAAGCATTGGCTCAAAACTCAGAGCTACGTGGATTTTGGTTGCATATATGAATACAGAGATTTCGAATTCTTTTCCGACTCAGAAATGACAAATCTATCATCAAATGTTACTGATTTATAACGTCTGTCACTATTGATGTTTTCGCAATCCACAGATGTTAAATATACCACTGCTCCCACGTGAGAGTCTTTAAAATCTTCTGACATTTTAAACCAGAGTGTTTGCATGTGATCATCAGGAAAAAAAAAAAAAAAAAAAAACACAGGAATAAAGAGAAAAAAAAATTACAGATCACGTGTATTAGGTAATAGGGATCTGTGTGCCTCGGTCCAAGATACTGAGTAAAAATATTCCAGGGGTAAAAGCTAATAAAACAAGCAGAAAGGTGTCCGAAATGGTCTTTCCCCTTGACTCCAAGATCCTGGGGGAGATTTTCAATGGTAAGACACATTTCAAATAGGAAAAGTTCCCTTCCCCTCCCCAGCCCCACAAAACCGAAGTCAGTACATACAAATCCCAGTGTTCTTATCCAGAGAGGAGTCAGCCAAAAAAAATATCAGAAAGCGAACTTGAGAAGTGGGCACAGTGCTTCTACATTGCTCCTACCTGTCCTGCCGTTCAGGAGAATCGGCTTGCCCTCCAGTTCTCCTTTCATGGGAACAACGGTGATCTTGTATTCTGTCCCGGGCTGCAGACCTGCCAACAAGTAGCTTGGTGAGTTTGGGACCCCAGACCCTTGCCCCTAACCTGCTCTCCCCAAGGATTTCCCTCGTGGGAGGAGGGGTGCTTCTCACGCCAAGAGGAATCTAAGGCAGAGAAAGAGTGCTGGGGCCAGGAGTACGAGGCACCATCAAGGCGCTTCAGGGGGTGCGGGGGGCCAGAGTAGATGAAGTGAACATAAGGGAACTCCTTTGTTGGGCCGCCAAGCACTGATTTCCCAATTTTATTTACAGCCCAACTGGCTTTCTGCCCCCCAACAATCCTTCTCCCTCAAAAGTTTCTTTCTGCCTCATTGTAATAATTAGCCTAATCGTATTCCATGATTTTCTTCTCTGCATTGCCTTTTCTTGTCTGTTTCTCTGTCGCCGTGGTTGGAATTACTGCTCTAGGTGGCCCAGATAGAGCAGTATGTGGGAGGCACGCACGCTGCTCTCCGCTCTGCAGACACTGGGAAGCCCAAGATGTCCTTTCAAGATGGAGGGCACAGAGCGGACAGCAGAGGAGGACGAAACCGTGGAGCTAGTAAGCTCAGGGCCCCCTGCCTTGCATGGGCTACCTCCAAGGGTAGTTCTTTAGGTATTCATGATTGTGTATTATATTCCTTAAAGAGAGCCCTGAAAATTCTCCAAGCTTTGGGAGTCACAAAATGTGAGCCAGCCCTGCAGGGCCCTGTTTTGCTAGCGGCCATTGGATTTTCAGCTCTCAGTAGATTGACTTGGTCAAATGGGACAAGGATCTCCCCACCCAGGCCGCCCAGCATCACTCTTCCATGCACCATGCCAAATAAACCGGTCTCTCTTTCTCTCTCTCTCTCTCTCTCTCTCTCACACACACACACACACACACACACACTGAGTTCTTTCAAAAGGAATGTCTACACCGACATATCCACCCTGAGACACAGACACGGTTTTTAAGAGGACATTGGGCTGAACTCTGTCAGCCAGCTGCTCTGAGATTCCAGAGTCAGCTCTGGGATGCTAGAGCCCATTCTGCAGGTCAACCAACTGGGCTCTTGTCTGGGAGTTTCCAGAGTCAGAGTTCAAGGGATTCCTAGGGCCCCAGGACCTTCTGTGCCCACTGTCCCTACCTCAGCGTCCATGGCAAACATCCCAACATTCCCAGTGTTGGTTCGTACCGGTGATGTCATAGCGACTCTTGGGGTCACTGCTCTTGGGCACAGTGACCTCGGCCACCTCCTGCCCTGTGAGGGGGCCGTATTGCAGCTTGTAGTAGTCCACCTCAGTCGGGGGGTTCTCCCACTCCACATCAAGCGAGTTCTCTGTCTCATCCGTCACCCACGCAGTGCCAAGAGCAGCAAGATCTAGGTCAGGTGTTAGAGAAGGTGGGAGAAAGCAGTGAAGGGAAGAGCTCAGGCATGTCTGGAGCCGTCATTGGCCTAGTAAGGTCAGTGGCCTTTCTAGACACACTGAGAACATGCTTCACCCCAGCACACATATCCTTAACAGGCGTCTTAAAACTACCAAAATAGCAAATAAACTGTTGGCTCTCACATTATCCACGGAGGACAGACTATCTTCTGAGAAAGCCTCCTACCTCCCACCCCATCCCATCAGATGCCATGCTGCCCTCCCTGTCAAAGCCGCCATGGGCCAAGCCCTGGACCGCACGTCTCTAGCCAGCCATGCAAACTTCCAGACCCAAGGGTCAGGCCGCTCTGAATGAAACACACCCTTTAGCTACAGCACCGTGCCCTCAAAGACAATCCCAGGAGAAGCTCAGCTTCTCCCATGTAAAGTGTGGGAATGCTTTTGAAATTATCTCGAGTATAGTACTGATAATACAACCAGTCTCTTCCTCCATCTCCCAAGTTACAGCTCCTTCTTTGCCTCTCACATTCTCCTGTAAAGACTAACATAAGGGGTGGGGGGAGGGCGGCGCCTGGGTGGCTCAGTGGGATAAAGCCTCTGCCTTCGGCTCAGGTTATGATCCCACAGTCTTGGGACTGAACCCCGCATCAGGCTCTCTGCTCAGCGGGGCGCCTGCTTCCTCCTCTCCCTCTTCCTACCTCTCTGCCTACTTGTGATTTCTATCTGTTAAATAAATTAAAAAAAAAAAAAGACTAACATGAGGGAAAACTGTAAAATAGGTGAATTTTAACTTGGTCCTCCTGAGTATCTTCGCTGTGCCTTCTACCAGAGTTTAGACCTGGTGACCTCAGCTGCCCAACCTGTCCAGCCTGCAGAGGAGAGTTACTGGAGTTACTGTACTTATTTATTCATAGTCAAGTATTAATGGTTAAATGTTTACCCTCCCACTTGTAAAAAAAAAAATGAAATTATAATGATTCATGCAAAAGAATGGATCACTGATGTGGTTCCAAGGGAAGAACTTCTGGGCGGTGGCTGGGGAGGGGACTGGGTCTTTGAGAGCGGTGGGTTCCAATGGCCGTATCCAATGGCCATATTCAACAGCCATATCCAATGGATGTCACCTGACCTGAAGTTTGAAGCCCCTAAGCTCTCAGCCTTGCCCCTTCCTTGCTCACATACCCATTTTCACTGCCTTGGTGGTGCTCCCTTGTCAAGGACATGGGACAGAGAATTTGTCAAGGACATGGGACACAGAATTTGTGCATCAGGCAGGGGGTGAACTTGGTGCTCTTGAGGTCCCTCGGGTCTGAATGTTTCTGATTCACTCTGCTATGAACAAGAATCTCACAGAGCCTTTTCTCTAAAGAATTTCCTCCAACCTACTGGCTTCCATCTCCCAGCCTCCAGCTTCTTCCTTCAAAGATAGGAATTCCTTGAAGGAACAGGTCAAGAGGTCAGTAATGAAAGTGACTCAAGGATCACAGAAGGGACCTATACAGCTCACAAACGAAAAAGCAGAGACTTAATGAAAATATTCAAGATTATTATGGGGATAGGTGTCTTTCAGACTGGGGTTTCCCTGAAGAGGAAGCAGAAAGGGTTTAACATGGATCAGATTAGAAAGAAAGACAAGCTTCACAGCTGCAAGATTTCACAAGTCCCTAGTGTAGAAGCCAAGAGGGGTTACTAAGACTTTCAGAACAGCTGTCTCTGCTCTTCATTGGGAGGCTTTGGGCACTAAGGACAGAGGCCGCGACAGACAAAAATGGGGAGAAAGAGAAAAACAGCCCAGCAGTGGGGAGCTGGCCTGGTTCTCCCAGGTTAGCTTGGGTGCACTCCCACTGAGCATAAATGATTTCACAGAACATCAGCATCAGAAAGGCCACTGTGTGGTCATGATAGCTGAAGACAAAAGAAAGCCATTCCGTAATCATGTCTGAATACAGGCAAAAGCAGGAACACTGTCCAAACCACAAAAAAAAACCAACATTCTCTCCCCTGACTAATACGAGTGACTACCCTTCTTCTCTGATGATGGTTTTAGCCTCCCTGTAGTTGGCTTTTTCTAGAAAAGGTTCACTAAGTTACCAGTCATGGAGTTTACTCCCCTTGATGAAGGCATGCAAGCCAAAGCAAACCCCTACTGCCTTCAACTTCCCCCCAATCACCCAACACAAGCCCCAATCCTTTTCCAGTCCTTTCTAATGCTCTTCTTGAGACATACACAGACCCTGTGGTGTGTTGTCCCACACCAACAGTCAATAAACCCAACCTGCTTGACTCCAGGGGTGTCCCAAGGGGCCTATGCCCAGAGGGGGTCGACAAAGGCAATCACAGATTATACCCCCAGGATGACAGGTCCTTCACGGCCCTTTCCAACATGGAGCCATCCCTATCCCCACCACCGAACAGGATAGGCAGCTTGATGCTTCTGTAGAGAAAACGATGGGCCCAAAAGCCCAACCACCTGGGTCTCCCGGAACTTTCCCCAGGAGTTTAGCGAAAGGTAGAGGCAGCTGATTTTTATCAGCATCTAAAACAGTGGCTGGTACAAAGTAGATGTCCAGTAAAATAAGATGAGTGAATGAAGGGATCAGAATCACTCAGATTAACTGGGTTTCTCCAAATTCCTGAAGATCTAAGCTGCTTTAAGAACTTTCATGAGAAAACAAGAATCTCTAAACAGTAAGCCATGAGGCTTGTCTTTACAAACACCTTGGTAGTATTTGGTGGTACACTGGAGACTCTGTCCCCCCAAATCCATCTTCTGTCCTCCTGTGTATCCCAAATGATGACCGCTATGAATTGGGTTAGTCAATCCCCTTGCCCTCTGGCTTCTTGTTACGTTCAACCAGTGAGTTACCAGGAGCTCAGAAGGCAGGATAGAGAGTTCCTGATCTCCTTCCCTCCATTCTGGTAAGGCCATGAGAGATGGCCTGCATCTCTACCCAAACGGCTTCCTCAGACAGTCCTCTCCTATACCTCTTTTTGGGTCTCACTACCAATTTCCATCCCTGCTCCTTCAGATTGGAGTGGACCCCCACTGATGCTAGATCTAGAGTGTTCTACCAGCCAAATTCTATCCACCCATGCCTCTTCCCTAAACTGTCTTCAATTACTATTTACCCTCTCCCTTTCCTGCTAAGATGACTCTGATACAGGTGGCTTCAGTAAACCTTCACCCATCCCAACTCCAGTTTGCTGAATGGCCTCAAAGCCTCCTTGAGGCCTCAAAGCCTCCTTGGCTCAGGGGCAGAGAAGACTGCTTGGGCCCCAGGCCAGCAGGCTCTATCCCTGCCTTGGCAGAACTGAGAGAAGGGAGCCAAGAAAAGCTGAGAGATTTTTCTCCAGAAAGCAGGACTGCAGCAGGCATGTTTTTCAACCCCAAACGAGGGCAATGTTCTGAGTATTAGGTATTTGTGGGGATGATGGGAGAAATATTTAAAATGGGGCCTTCCCTGGGAAACCTGAGGCATCCCTCACCTGTCGTGGCAAGCAGATGCTGTGGGCTGCTGGAAACTTCTTTCTTCACGTTGCGCAGGGTAACTATGTACTTGGTTCCAGGCTGCAAACCAGTGATCTCGTAGGTGTGCTGCTCCTTGGGCACTTGGATCTGCTTCCCAGAGAGCTCCTGCCCCAGAGGGTAGTAGCTGAGGAGGTAGTGGTCCACCTCGCTGGAGGGCTCCCAGCTCACCAGCAGGGAATCCTCCGTGCTCCTGAGCAGCTGCAGGCCCTGGGGAGCCACCACTGTATGCAGAACACCAGAGGTGTGGGGAGGGGAGGAAACAGGGGCGAAAAGGCACAACCAATGTCACCGAGCACCCATTATATACCTAACTCTGGTGGCAGGTACCACTCTGGACCACCCACCACACCCCGCCCCCGCCACCCGTCTCGCCGGAAGCTACGTGGTTGGGAGTTGACGCCCACTCAGTCAGCCCTAGACGCGCGCACGCGCGCATACACACACACACACAAACACACCCGCTGTCAGGTCACAGAAGAAGGCTGGTTCTCAGACCAGTAGCACCAACAGCCGCTGGAACCAGTTATTAATGCAGATCCTCGAGCCCCATCCCAGGCCCCCTGCATTGGAATCTCCGGCCAACCCAGCAATCTGCATTTTACAAGCCCCCCACCCCCACCCCGGGGCTTCCGAGGTGGACCAGAGGCCACTTCCCTGCACGGCCCGGGTGTCCCGACGGCTAAAGGCTGCCGGCGCGGGGCGGGGAAAGGAGAGTCGGGCCTCGTGGTCGGCTCACCCTGGGCGCAGTCGAGGCCTCTGAAGCCCTCCTCGCAGTAACACTCGCCCGTGTCGCAGAAGCCGTGGCCGCTGCAGTCGCCGGGGCAGCGGCGCTCGCTGCAGTCCTCGGCCGTGAAGTCGTCGTGGCACTGGCAGACCCCACGCACGCACGCGCCGTGGCCGCTGCAGTCGTCTGGGCAGGCGGGGTAGGCGCAGTCGGCGCCCACGTAGGGCGGCTCGCACTCGCAGCGGCCGGCGGCGCAGTGCCCGTGACCGCTGCACGCCCCGGGGCAGGCGGGCCGCTCGCACGCCGCGCCCTCCCAGCCCTGCTCGCAGCGGCAGGTGCAGGTGTCCGGCGAGAAGGTTCCGTGGCCGCTGCAGTCGTGGCTCCCACCTGTGGGCGGGCGAGAGGAGAGCAGGCTGGGGGTTAGGGCGGCCAAGTGCGCCGAGGGCCGGGGCCCTCTCGCCGCCTCCTTCCTAGGAGGCCAGGGCCTGGGATTGAGACAGGGGTCTGCCCTTTCCAACCTGGGCCAGACAACAACCTGCGGCAGCTACAGACGTGTCCTTTCACTCCCCAACGCCACGTGAAGTCCCATCCCTTTCCCTTCTCATCCAAGTGCTCAGGTGAGTTCTGGTTCCCTCTGCTCTAAACGGAGGTAAGTATTGAGGACCTAACCATGAAGGCGCAAGCACAGCTCCAGCCCGGGCATCAGCGCGCCGGCTTGTGCTGAGGGGCAGGCTTGGGGGGGGGGGGGGCAGGCAGGGGAGATTCAGGCTGCCTGGGAGCAGGCTGGACCTTAGCAAGGCTGGCTCCTTGGGAAATTAGCCCACACTGAAACCTGGAAAAGTGGGCTGCAGAAGCTCCCCCAATAGGCCATTCACACTCTGGGCCTGAGGAGTGGAAAAAGGGATTCCCCCAGGCTCCCCTCTCTAGGCCCAGGCAGCAAGAGGCAGTTGGAGGCCCTGGCCGGTCAGCAGCCCAGCTCCTGCTTCTCAGAACACCCTCTTTCCTTCCTAGACATTTTTGACAGGGAGTTTCCTCCACTGCCGTGCATGCTGTATCATGGTGGTGGTGGCCCTGGGACCCAGGTGTCTGTCCGGTATATAGATGTTCTCAACCATGGCTTTTCCCCTAGCATAGAAAGGAATGTCAACATACCACCCGTTATGATTTGGATCCGCTTTGCTAAATATCTACTACGGGCCAGGAAACTTCTGTACAGTGTGCAGTTCTGAGAACTGGACTAGGTGATAGAATTATCCTAATTGGACAGTTTTGAAAACTTCAGGACTTTACTCAGAGTTATGCCACTAAATAGTGACAAGACTGGATTTGTACCAGGTCCCGTCTAGCTCCAGAGCCGACCAGCTTTCCTCTCTTTCCACTGCTCCCCCTTCCTGTGGATACTGGACCCACAAAGGGCACCCAGAAGCCTAAACCCAGGAGTCCAGACTCACTTTAAGAGTTGCTGGTCCCTGTCTACTGAGACTTACAGATACTGCCTGGAGCTAGTTCGAAAGACAAGACCCCCCCCCCCCCCCCCCCGCCCGCCTGCCCGCCAGCCCGCCAGACTCACAGAGAGCACCTGGCACATAACAGGTGCCCAGTGAGTGTTTGTTAAATGAATACCAGGTGGCGAGCTCACCAGCAGCGCCTTGGCAGCAGCGTTGGACATTGCACTTCGCCCTCATCTCCGCCATCTCCTCCTCCAACTTCATCACCCGGGCCAGGAGGTCTCGGACGCTGCCTGCCAGCTCACAGTCCTTCTGTGGTGTCTGCAGACGGATGTTGTGCCTAAAGATGATGTTCTGTTCCTCAGCCTCCCCTGGGGCCAGGAGTGAGGCCCCATCATCGCTGAGGGGCTGAGGGTCAGTCTCCACCTGGACCAGTGCAGACTTGGGCACGTCGATCTTGTAGGTATGGCTGACGGTGACCTGTTGCTCCTTGTCGCTGCAGCCGTGAGGTTCGAGAGTGGCTGGGGCTGATGCCACCAAAAGCACAGAGCCAACGAGGAGCCCCAGGGGGAAGCAGAACGTCCCCTGGAGACCCATCCTCCGAGAGACAGGGAGCAGACCCTCTAGGAGACCTGTACCCAGGAAAGATGTAAAAGACAAGCCATGGGGATTTGCTGATGGAATCTGGACTTTTGAGTGGCTTCTAGGAGCCCACCAGGCTGAGAAACCAGCAGGCATATTTCATCCTGTAGGTCCTAAGGCTCCAAACCAAACTTTTTGTCCTTTCTCACACATTGTCCATTCCCACCTCCTGGCTTTGCTTACACCGCTCAGTACCTGGGAGACCCGCCTCTTCATTCTAATTCTATACTCATGTGACTAATAATAACAAGGATAACAACTGTCTCCTATAAAGGGTCTACTGTGACCAGCTGCCCCCAACCCTAATCTATACCACGCTCCTAGTATTACCCGCCCCGTCAACACCACCTACAGAACACCTGCACATAGAAAGAATGCTGTGTACCAATTCAATCCTCACAACAATCCTTCGTGGAGTATATTTGTACCCCATTTTACAGATGTAAAAACTGAGACTTCGTCAGCCTAAAATGACTTGCCCACAGGCAAGCAGCCAAGAGCGGCAGAATTTCCATGCAGGCAGTCCAGCTCCAGCGTCCATGCTCATCACCCCATGTCACGCTGCTTTGCACACGTGAGAAAACCATGGCTCAAGGGATGGAGCTCGTGGGCCCAGCTTCCACATCCAGGAAGGGCAGAGCCTGTACTCAGATGCTGGGCCAGGGTTCTCCTCACCACCTCTGCCTTCAAGCCAGTAAAAGACCAGAATTTCCAACGCAAATGCCTTCTCCATGAAGCCTTCTCTCCTGCCACCCACCCCCCATCTCACTCCCAGTGGAAACTAGCTCTCCTTATGCTGAGCATTCTGAGAAATGTGTCGGTTCCTCTGGGGACCTCCTGATGGTTTACCGTGTTATAGTTACTCTTGTACACAGTTTGTCTCCCCGTGAGGCTGTCAGCCTCTTAAGGAAAGGACCCAAGGCCAATTCCTTGGAGCCCTCCCAAGGCAGGAGCACAGAATCACACAAGCCAAGGGGTTCAGTCACCCTCAAAGCCATCCATGCCCAGCTGGCCTGCTTTGTCGGTCAGTCCAGGAAACTGGGGCAGGAACAGGCTGCTGGGTTTCACCTCTAGTCTGGCCCCAGGAAGTGTGAGCCTTCAGCTCCATCCGTGTGTAACAGGATGCCTCCCCAGCCCTTCTCCAGAATGACACATCCTTCACCACTATCAGACCAAGGCCAAGAAGACCCCAGGAGACCAAGCCAGGGCCTTGGCCTCGCATTTACTGAGGGGCATGCATTCACCAGACCACCTCTCAGCTGGGCTGTTGTGGCACAGCCCTCGGCTAGAAAGTGAGCCGCAGGGCATCTGTGACCAACTCAAGACTCTCAAGTATTGGTACAGACACTGACAACATGGGGGGCCTGGATGGAAGATAGAGGCTTTCCTATTGGGAGGGACCCCCTCTTCACAAGAAGGTGCTCTTCCAATACCCAGAGTGATCAGGCAGCTCTGGAATCCGCTTGGGACTTTTGTCAGAGGAGAAGGGGGTTGGGGAGGGCCAGTAGAGTGAGTTGGAAGGCAGGTATAGGGTAGAAATAACCATATTTCACCGTTGCTGTCCTCCGAAGTTCAACCCTATGATAACACAGTCACACATAGAGCTCTGTTCCTTCCCCAAGGCAGGGACTGAGAGTCAGGGGTGTGAAGCAGTGTGCCCTTGATTATGCAGCGAAAGTACAAGGCTGCAAACTCGGTCTACACAGTGTCCACTAACTGAGCCCTTAACCACCCCCCCAATACTTCCATCTCCTCCAATAGCCGCACATGCTGATCTCAAAGGCAACCTCTTCGTATGGAGTTTTCCCTCCCAAATCCCCTTCCTAGGCAGCAGTGGAGCCAGAAAGCAGGCTCGGACTTCTCTGCCCACTCCTGCCATCCGGACCCCGCCCCCACCCTATGGCTCCCTCTCTTCTGAGACGCAAATGGAGTACAGATGGCTTTTTGAAGAAGTTCTGCACGAATGCAAAATAGCCACAGACTCCTGCCCTAAACCGCAGCAAGGCTGTGCGCAGCCCAGTCTCCCAGTGTTTGTTTTTGGAAGCCTGGAATATGAGAAACCCCAGAAGCCCTCGCAGGAGCCTTCAGTGTCGCCGGCCCTTCTGCCGCCTGTCGCTTGTAACAAGATGTCTTCGCTAATTGCAGCCTCTTGGATTCCCCGAGTTGAGCTTAGATTTCCCTGGGCAGGGTGATTGCTCAAAAGAGGAAGGGAAGGAGGGATCCTCGACCTAGCACTTCTGTCAAGTGTAATGAGCGAGAGGAGAAGCCTGCTGGCTTTCCTTCCAACACGTGGCAGGAGACTCGCCTGGGGTAGGAGCATAGGGATGGGATGACCTCACCAGCGCTGTCCCTACGCAGATGTCTGACCAGAGACAGAGCTCCGCCAGAGTGGGGGTGGTGGGGGCGGACAGGGCAGCAAATGTCACCCAGGAAAATGCAGGATAACCTTCCGAATGAACATGTTTTCGGGGTGAGGAATCACTTAGTAAACGCTGTAGGAATGTGTGAGACAAAGGGTGTTTACAGCCATGGAAAGTGCCTATGGGAATCCACAGGAAACCAGGTGTCCCCAGAATCAGACTCATTGACTCCCATCTTGTCTTTAATTCTGACTGTCAGAGGGACGGTAGGGGACATGGGGAGGTGGGGGGTAGAGGCATATTAAAACTCAGGACAAAGACAGCCTTGGCATTGGTTTTCCAGAAGGGCTCTCTGAAGTATGTGCTGCCAATGGCCAGCTGGATGGCTGGTCCTCCTGGTTCTGCCCTGGGAGACACACACGTCCGGTGCTCTATTCATTCTCCCTTGATGGCCACACCCACCCCTGCGGCTCCAATTTCTGGCCACACGCCGATGGCTCCAGATTCTGTATGTATGTTCCTCACCCAGACATCCCTGTCATCCCAGGCATGGCCGTGGCCATGAATATGTCCATCCCTTCTGTGTCTCTGGTCTCATTACACAATCCTAGCCAAGGTCATATTTTGGGTACTAAGTAATAATAGCACCTAGGTTTTTCACGTGTGTGTTTATTAGATGAGGTGGACTGTGCTGGGCACTTTATAAATGTTATTCTCACTCTAAGTCCTGGGAGTCCCTTGATATCATTCATTGTTACAGGTATTCAGAGAGGTTAAGTACCTTGCCCAAGGCCACACAGCTAGTAAGCAGCAGAGCTGACATCAAATACCAGATCTGTCCATTCTCCTTATCAGTGTTCTTCATCTCTCTGCTGTATGTACTGCCCCAGATTTTAAAAAAAAAAAACCAGTGAGAAGATCACTCCATGTGAAGAAGAAACCAACGTCCTCTTGCATATCATATCAAGAGAGGGGGTCTTCTGAAAATAAAAGAAACTCAAGGCTTACTGGATGCTCAATTCAAAATTAATTGCTCTGTAACTAAACCCTGTACCTGCACTTCCTCTGAGCAGTGCCAAGGATGATCTCCTAGAAAGATAATTAGTTTTTCCCCCAATAAAAAGGTTAAATCCTGCTCGCTTCTCATAAGATGTGGAGAAGTGTCTTCCTAAGAGACACAAAGCAGACCAGGACTTGTGTCTGTAGGGGGAGATGTCTACCAAGGCTGGGCCAGAGGAGAAGAATGGACCCCGGGTCCCAGACAGCCCTGTCCTGTCCTAGGACATCACCTCATTTTCCACAAAGAAAGACGCACACCCTGGTCAGAAGTAAAAAACACTACGTACAGCGAAGAGAGTGGCAGCCAATTTCTAGCCATCGTGACAGACCTTTCTACTTAAGTTTGGGGCTTTCTTTGGTTCCTTTATTACCTCATCCTGCCTTTACAATTAACCACAAGCAAATGAGAGCACTGATTTGGGTTTTAGAAAAATTGTATCATCTATTTCCAGTAGAGTTAAAAAGATATTTTTTAATATTCTGCCCTCAAATGACAGGGTGGACATTACTGAACTATGAAGGAAAGTGGGGCAGATGTTGGCTTGGGAAGCCCTGATATCACACATGTCACCTGGCAAACTTGTCACTCCTTCCCCAAACTCTCTTGGGCATATTCTGCCAGTGACCCCCAGCACAGGCCCTGCATGACTCCAAGGTCTTCTGACCCAAGTACTTGGCCCAGGAGAGAAAGTTCTTGTGTACCTGGCTCACCTCATCCCGGGCTGGACACCTCAACCTACTGATATCGCCTCTGGATCTCTTTCTCTTGTAGTAACGCAAGTACGGGAGATGCACAAGCCCCTTGTCTTTGAACTAAGTCAAACCTAGGAACTAGGACAAACCAAATACATAGGAACACTTTTATTTCTGGTCCCTGCAACACTGCAACACTGAACTCTCCACCTAGGCATACCATACAGAATAGGAGACACCAAGTGTGGATGTGAATGAAAAACTGGCTTTGTGTGATAAGGCTTAATACGGGAGCATTCCAGGCTCCTGGGTGGCTCAGTGGGTTAAGCCTCTGCCTTCAGCTCAGGTCATGATCTCAGGGTCCTGGAATCGAACTCCGCATCAGGCTCTCTGCTCAGCGGGGAGTCTGCTTCCCTTCCTCTCTCTCTGCCTGCCTCTGCCTACTTGTGACCTCTGTTAAATAGATAAATAAAATATTAAAAAAAAAAAATACAGGAGCATTCCAGGCATCATTCAGTCCCCCAGTCCCCTCCTCTTCTAGGTCTAGCAGACCACACCCAGTGAGTGCCCAAGAAGTCCTTGTAGATGACTCACACCGCCATGCAAGACCCCTTTTCCTGAAGAGCTCTTTCCACCATATCCGCCCACGAACCACAAGCTAGAAAAGCTAACACATGGGGTCTCTGATCCAGCCTCCGCACTCGTTCACCTTTTCGTGGTGGTCACAAGCTAGTGTGGTGGATTTGCTCCATCAACCAAATACTGATTTACCTTATGAGGACTCAAATGGGTGATGACAATGGTAGTTCCCATTGCCTCAGCTCTTACGATGTGTCAGGCTCTGTGCTAAGCTCTTTTAAAGCTTTTCCTGAGCATCAAGCAAAGACATCCATTTACACCACAGCAATGAAGCCCCTTCTCACAAAAAGCCCTTCCTTTCCCTTTCACTGAAATATGTGGGCTCCTGCACAGTGAGAAGGTAAGGTAGGCACAAGGGCGTAAATTCAGGACCTGCCTCCCCCACATTTAACCACACACCCAACCCCCAGAAGGACTTTAAAGCATCACTTTAGACACACAGGTGTGGGGGGCTTTTGATGACACACTGTTTCAGCTGAATGATAATGAAGGGAGGCATATGAAAATGCTGCATTTCCTTTTCTTCATTTAATATGTGGTTTTCCATGTATTTAAATAATTTAAAGTTCCAGCCTTCTTCCAAAGAGGCTGAGTCCCATCCACACTCTCTGGGTCTCTTCCTGAGACCAACAGCATGTACACAGACTGTGGCTGGTTGACATTAGCGGTGGGTCTACTGTGGTGAGACCCTACAGAGTCCCTGCCCAGTCAAGGACCAGGCTTGAGATCTCAGCATCGTCACCTCAGAGACTGGTACCTCCAGATGCTGCTCCAGAACCTAAACCATGATCTCACATCTGTATCCAGACTTTATGGAATGAGCGGTGGATAGACAAGAGTTTCCACTGGCATGATTTCTATAGGCATCTTCTCAGGAGCAGACCTCAGTCTGTCCTACATTCCAAACCACAGAATGGTGCTGGAATAGAAACCAAAACCCACAAGATGATCTGAAGTCATCCTGTTCAATTTTCCCTCCTTGAAGACTCAGCTATAGCCACGAACTTGGGGACATAGCAGGACTCAAAGTTGGATGAAAGAATGTCTGGTTTGGGGAGTGGGGGAGTTCCCTCCTCCCGAGAAAAATGGTAACTGATGTTAATACTTTCTGTTCCCTCCAGAGTCTGTCTCCCAGCATCACCACCTTGACCCTGAGTCTCCAACAAACACCTAAATGCCAAAAAACACCAATTCTTCCCATGGAGATCCTGTGCTCAGCCAGCCACCAGTCTGTAGTCCTGGCTGAGCAGGTGTCCTCGAAGAGGACATTGGGCATTGAGCATGGACATTGGGCATTGCAGCTAACCCAGTTTGTTATTTTCACATTAGGATTTGGTCTCTCTCTTTTTTTAATGCTTATATCAGCAACTCCAGTTTTGTGTTTTTAGGTGACTATTTTCACTCATTCTTTCTCTCTCCATTCCCTCAGCTCTCTCCCGAACACAAAAATGAATAGATAAATAAATAAAAAGACACCCAATAACTCGTCCACATCGTTTCTTGAAATGTTTCCCAATGGGTGTTCTTGAGGCATCACAAGGGTGATGGCATGGGAGTTTAGGAGAAAGAAGCTGTTCTCTTACGAATCAAAAACAAAACCTATAAAATTAAATGTTTGGAAAAAACTTCAAAGCTCTTTAAGTACATTTGCAAACATCATTTGACTTGGCATACACAAAATCCAGAAAAGGGGAACGTTAGAATCGGTTCTTGATCACATCTAAAATCAAAGCTTCATTTTAGAATTTCTTTAAAAAGTGAGATGTAAGAAAAATTACCCCAAAAAAGAGGACTCTGACATTGTAATGATAATTTTAAAAAGCCGACAAAGAAATAGTGCTGAGAAGGACATGCCAAACTTAAAGGAAACATCATAGGTAGAAATCTGTTATTACTCCAGGCGGAAATTTCCTATGACACAGACTGAGTGTGGCCAGGTAAGAAGACGATTGTGCTCAGTTCCGTCAGGGTATCGAGTATATTGCTGGCTAAGGACATGTTACTTGGGTCCTGGGAAGTATTTCCTAATTAGGTGTTCCCTCCCCCTGGAGGCGATCAGACACTGATTACGTTGCCTGGATTTTCAGGCTCAGGAGCTTGTTCCCACCTGGCCACCTTCCTCCCTGTCACAGGTAAAGCCTTCAGAGACTGGTGCTCTTACCTCAGAGGCTGCTGGGCTCGACTTCCAACGCTTCGTCTCCCAGGAACTGGGGCCCTTGGGCTGCAGAACTCAGTGCTGTCCTGTCCCGCCTTCTCTCCCCTCCTCAGCTTCCCTCCCTGGGTTTAAATCCCATCCAGGCAAGAGGAGGGGCCAATGGGGATCCTGGGGTGTTTCCCTCTTCCCAGCAGAGACCCAGTGAAGAGATCATGAGCAATTCCTTCTTATTCTAACCAAGGAAGGAAACCCGTACACATTTCTCCCTTCTTTTTTACATCCATTACGCAGTAACTAAAAATACCGGAGACGGTTTCCATTTAAGTGGATCCAGAATAAGGTTATTAAAAGAGTTTGCCTGTCTCCTGGCCAGGAGCTGGGTCTTCGGGTTTGAAAGAGATTTTATAAAGTCTGTTTCTCTTTTTTTCTGTCTGAGGCACCCTGGGGCTTCATTGTGTACCATTTTTTAAATCGGAGAAAACCTTTGGCACAGAAAGAAACGAGCAGAAGCCCTCAGGGACGGAAGCTCCCGCAGCCTCCCATCTCCTCCTTCCGTCAGTTCAGGGCTCTGACAGGCAGGCTCTGAGGACTCCGGGAGCAAGAACAGTAAGTCCAGGGCATTGAACACCACTCACTGCCGGCTCTGGCCTACCCCTTTCCAGAAGCCTCCCCAATACCAGCCACGGAAGAGCTACGTCCCTAGGTAGGCGCAGTGGTGGTCCTTTCCTGCCGCCCCTTCCTTTTCTGCCATCAGGTGGAGAGACCTTAATCCTTCCTGTGATCCAGGGCTATTCCAGTGGGTCACGGCTGACACTCACTGTCCTTTCTACCCTCTACCCCACTTCTGCCCTGCCTGAAGTAGGTTCTAGAAGGCAGGTCTACAACACAGTGGAAGGAGCTGATATGTTTCAGCTTGCCTGTATGGGCGCTGATGTTGTTGGAGGGGAAGGAAGAGGACGGGAGAGACAGGGGATGCAGGAGCGGCCCCGGAAGTGTGAAGGTGCACCCAGAGTCAGGGTTCCTGTATCTGAAGTTTGTGTTGTTGGGTCCCCCAATAAAGGGTCCGTGATTAAAGGAGCGAGACTGATACAAAGCAAAGGTCAAGCAAAGCTTGATTTCACGCCAAGCATCGAGAATCAAACCTACCGGCCGGGGCCACGCCTCTTACAGAGAGCGCGACCCCTCCCTGCCTCACAGACTGACTTTTATAGAGCAAAGGCCATGCAGTTGGGCCTGGCCACACACAGGTGGCGAATGAGATTGCAACACACAGAGAAAGCTGCACAGTCATGCTAGGTCACACACGGGTGGCCAGTTGAACTACAATTCACCCCATAGTAGACATTTGCACTAGCCTATCACCTTGATCAGAATTGGCACCCAAAAGGCGGGGCCCACACTCCTTGGTAGCTAGGGAGACGGTATGCGCACTCTACTGATTGGACGTCTCCACCTGACCGGACTCGTCCCTGCATTCAGGCTGTTATCTCCACCTGACCTGACCCACTCTTGTATCTGGGCTTTGTTACCTGGGACTGGTTTCCTGGACTTGCTTTTAAATAAGTTCCCCTGCGTGGGGCGGGGTCAATATAAGTTTTACTGCATAAACAACAAAATGGCTGTTCAACCGAGGTGGGACCACCCTGGCTAAACAGGCCCTTACAGTATCTGCTACTTGCAAGTGATCTTTGACTTAACCTATTCCTGCCTCAGTTTACTCATCTCTAAAAGAAGAATAATATGGTTATGACGAGGATTAAAGAAGCAAATATGTGTAAAGAATTTTGACGAAGGCCCAGGGACACAAGGAGGACTCAGTAAATGTTAGCTGTCATTATTGCTCTCATTATTATTATTGTAAAGATTCTTCTTGCGTACCTCACTTAGTAGTCTTTAATAATCCCCACCTCAGCCTACATGGGTTCAGAATTCTCTGCCCTTCTTTACTCAAAACCACAAGGAGGCCTACTCTTCCCCCCGGCCCCCCAGAATCGAGACCAGCAATACACAGAGGTAGTATATTCATTGTGCTGTGAATTAGGGGTCACCAGAAAATCCCCTTTGCCCCCAAACATTTCTCTTCTCCCCTGGATAATTTTTTCCTCTGTTTCTAAAATAGCAAAGTGTCCCCTAGAGGCTCCTAGGACTCTGTTGTCCACTCACATTGCTCTCTTGTTCTTAATTTCCTTTTGTTAATTCTTTTCAAATGGGTGATCTTCACCAACTCTCTCCATTGTCCCATCTTCCGTGCCTTATATAGGAATAACTAAACCAATGCAACAGGCTCCTACGAGACCACCTTCCTCCAGCCTTTCCCTCCTCCAGCCTGTATGAGTTAGATACAAGACACGTAGCTATAACACAGAGCTCTCCCACCCAATGCTAATAGCTCAACAAGATGGAAAATGATTTCCCTCTCACATAACAGAGGCCATGCTGGCTGCTGGTAGGGCAGCACCAGCATCCCCAGTGCAGGCCACCTCTCTCCAGAACTATCTCCCAGCCAGAGGGAAGAGTAAAGAAATGAGGGCAGAGGAAGTGCATGTCCATTCCTTTAAAACAAAACCTTTTTATTCTATAGTTGTTCCAGACTTGCTCAAAAATTGCAAAAACATTGCAAAGAATCTGCAATAAGCCTTCACCTACATTTTCTAATTGTTAACATTTAACCATATTGGCTTTACTATTCATTCTTCATATATATATGTATTTTTTTTCTAAAGCATTTGAGAGTCAAAGACATGATTTACCTCCTTACCCTTTATCCCTTCCCCCTATGTCTCCCCTAACTTCATATTTCCCCCAAACTGGGATGTATTCTTACATAACCTCAATACAATGATCAAAATAAGGAAATTAACATTGGTATAATACTACTGTCTAATTTATGGGCTATATTCAGAGTCCATTTGTCTCTCTAATGTCATTTATGAGAAAATAAAAATTGTTTTCGTTGTCCAGGATCCAATCCAGTATAATCGTTGCATCTAATTATCCTGCCTTTTGAGTCTGTTTCAACCTGGGACCTTTCTTCAGTCTTTGTCTTCTATGACCCTGACATTTTTGAAGCATGAAGGTCAGTTATTTCATAGAACATCCTCAGTTTAGGTTTGGGTTTGTCTGATGCTTCTAAACAACTAGATTTAGGTTATGCATTTGGGGCAGGACTATAGAAGAAGTAATGTGTCCTCATCACGTCTTTTCAGGAGTCACTTGATATTCAACCATCCCAATGTCAGTGATATGACCTTGGATCATTTGATTAAGGTGGGGTCTGGAAGGTTTCTCCACTAAAATAGGTGTCCCCTTTGTAATTGATAGGTATTTTGTGGGAAGATGTTTTGAGACCATGTAAATGACCTGCTTGGTTCTCTACGGTCACCCGCTAGTTGAGCACCCATTTTTTAATCTTGCCTGAAACACTACGATAGTGGCTCTCAAATGGTGATTTTTCTAATTCCATCACTCCTTCCATGTTGATAAATGGAATTCTACTGTAAAGTAGATTTTCCTTCTCCTCCTCCCACTTTATTATTTTATTTCTCTATATTGAAACTGATTCATGTATTCTTACTTTTTATTCTATGTGTTATGTTTCCTTTGCTCTCATTATTTATTTCTCTCAAATTATCCTACATTTGGCCAGGGAGATCCCTTCCAGCTCATTGCTGTGTCCTTTTAACATACCCCTACCACCTTAGAGAATTTCCTTACTTTGTGGATTACAAATGATCAGGCTCATCTTGCACTTCTCCTACCCAAACCCTAGAATCAGTTATTTTCCAAAAAGCCCTGTTACCTTCTACTGGAGAATGATGTACATTTTTGGATAAGGACACAGCCTGAAAGAACACACATTTTTTCCATAGCATCCCTTTGGGCATAATTTGGTCACGTGATCACACACAGCTGCCAGAGAGCCTGGCATATCTTCAGGTAAGTGGTCATGTGTCCAATGAAAGCTCAGAAGCAGCATTCATTTAAAAAGAGAGAATGGACATTGATGGACAGCTTGATTTCTGCCACAAAACCCACCCAAGCACCATCGGTAAATGCTCTCTCTGAGCCATAAGCTCTCATGTTACTCATCTGCCCAGATCTTTCAGAAGCTCTCATTACCTACAGACCCAAGCTTCTGAAGCTCTCTGTAATGGCCCCATCACATCCTCACTGCCAAATTCATCTCCCACTGTTTGCAAATACAAATGGTTAGCTTCAACCACTCAGCCTTCCCCAGTCCTGGTACACATGGTGCTCCTCTCACCTGTGGCCCTTTTCTTGAGCTCAAGCTCATCTCAACTCTATGAATCTTCTCTGATTCCCCTACTGTAATTGCCTGAACCAAAGTAAAACCTTTACTTTTCTAACAGCTGGCCCCAGAGTTTCTCTTAGGGAGGTAACTCTCTTCATGTAGGACAATACTTGGGATCCTAAGGGCAGGCTTACAATGAAACTAAGAAACAAACCAATAAAGGCCAAACTGCTCTGCATGGGATGAATAGGTATTGGTAAGGAAAGGGAACAGAAAAGATAATGGCGGTGGTGAGGCATGATGGAAGAGGCTGGGGCCTAGGGAAGACTGGGGCTAGTGAGATAATCCTTAGCAGATGAATTACTTTTATTTTTTTTTAACTTTTTTTTTAAGATTTTTATTTATTTATTTGACAGAGAGAGATCACAAGTAGGCAGAGAGGCAGGCAGAGAGAGAGGAAGGGAAGCAGGCTCCCCGCCGAGCAGAGAGCCTGATGTGGGGCTTGATCCCAGGACCCTGAGATCATGCCCTGAGCCGAAGGCAGAGGCTTTAACCCACTGAGCCACCCAGGTGCCCAGATGAATTACTTTTAAGAACAAGAATGTCTTTTCAGTATTAAAGTGTTTGCTTTGCCTTATATCACCCTCCCTCCCTTCATGGCCCCCTAGGATTCAATCTATGGTTCAGTCTTCAACTAAATGTTGAGTATTCTATACACAGAGATGCTTTTTTTTTTTTTTTTAACTAGCTTGAAATGTGAGAAGAAAAACCAAAGAAAAGGACTGGGTCACACATCTGGGTCAGTGCTGCATAAAAGGAAAGAGCCAAAGGATTAAGACATCATGTAACAGAGTTCAGAGTTCAGAGGAAGCAAGAATCCAGAGTCAGACATGTCCATAAACTGTAAGCCCTTGTACCCTGTCCAGAACAAAATTCACAGAAATTGATGATGGGAATAAGAGTGCTATTGATCTTCCACAAGTTGGAGGTTACAGATTGGACCTGATTATGTTTAACTTCTTAAGAAAGGTGACTTCACTTGGCACCTGAGTTACAGAATGTCTTCCCTGTACCTCTCATTTCAAGACCGGTAGTGCTGGTTGGCTATTCTATGTATCCACACAGAGGCTCCATTTTTATTTTTAAGATCTATTTATTTATTTGAGAGAGAGAGAGAGCAAGTAGGAGGGAGAGTAGAGAGAATCTCAAGCAGATTTCCTGCTGAGTGCAGAGCGCAGCATGGGGCTCAATCTCACAACCCTGAGATCATGTCTCAAGAGCTGGTCACTCAGCCAACTGTGCCACCCGAGCATTCCCCACACAGAGACTCCTTAAGTTCAGTATGAACTCCTGGAGAATGAGGACTTTGTTTTCTTTTTTCCCCCCTCACCACCTATATTATTGCAAAGTATAGAATACATTATCTGAAATTCCATCATGAAAGATTTATTCCTCAAAATGCCCAAGAACAAAGCAAATTCCCCAAACACATCAGGCCTACACTATGCTGGCAGGTACTGTTCTGTCTGCCTCCCAACAACCTCATTCTTCCTCTTTCCCAAGAGAACCCCGATTTTATTTAGATATGACCTTAGGCTTCAGGGAGATCTAGGTCCATTCCCTGCTCCATGAGGTGGGTTCTGATGGATCTAAGCCAACCCAGGTAATCCCACTGCCACTGACTGATCCGGACAAGGTCATGCAATACATTTGGTGTCAGTAAGATGTAGGGAAAGCCTGCTGACAGGGCTTCAAAGAAAGTTTCCTTCACTCAAAAGATAAATAAATGACCCAAAGAAGAGACAGACATTGTCACATCTTTCTATAAGGGCCGAAACTGTGTCAGACACCTTGGATGCAAACATAAGGAATACTAGCCAAAGATGAAACCTATCAAGGATGTCAGGATGGAAAGATGGGAGGAATCTGGAGTTTTTCATGACACTGCTAAGCTGATGAATTAATGACCACTTGAGTTTTACTACTTTGGAATTTTCCTGAGTCAGGACTTTACTTCTTTGAGCTAAAAGAATCTAAGAAGTCAACATTGCTCAATTAATGTCTTAATCACCAAGTAACTTACTGACATTCTGTTGAGAACAGAGAAAGTGGAATGTAGGGAACTCCCATTGGGAAATAGTCACAGCTGGCACAGGCCATGGCCTGGAGATTTGGCAATCCGTTTATAAGGCTTTCAGTTCTATTAGCTCTTTTGTACTTGTTGCCTTTCGGATGCGAGTTTGTGGTAGACTTAAAATAGCTACAGATTCTTTGCAGCTCTTCCGCACAAGAGGTTGAGTCTATTTCCCTACTACTTGAACCTGGCCTCCCTTTGTGAATTCTTTAGCCCAACAGAATGTAGTTAAGTGACATTATGATTCTGAGCTTGGGCCTCGAGTGGCCTTACGGTTTCTGCTATCACTCTCTTGGAATACAAGTGGCTTCTGGAGGATAAAAAAGCACAAGCAGAAAGAGACCTGGCCATCCTAGCTGAGGCCCCAGACATATGAATGAGTGCAGCCAGTATTATGTGAGACACCCCAGCACAGTCTAGTCCAAACTACCATCCCACAAAATTATGAGTGAATAACTAATTGTCTTAAGTCACTATATTTTGGAGAAGTTTGCTATGCAACATTGGAAAAATGATACAGAACCGATTCCCAATCTAGGGGAATAATTTAACTTGAAACTCATTTCAACTCATTATTTTGTCCAAATACTATAACCCATTCCAGAACAACCTGGAAAAAAACAAAGTTGCTGGTTCAAATGATGGTTCAACCAACATGTTATTATATCATCTTCTTTTATTTAAGAAAAATGTAGGAAAAAAATTCCAACTCCCGTCATCTCCAATTTTATTTGTCCTAAGAAATCACCCAAAACCCAATACACTGGCTCTGAGGGAGCCTGAATCAGTTGTGCCTCATTAGGAGATCTGGGGCTGGCCTCAGCTGGTTTGAGTCTGTTGGAGCTGGTTGGAAGATAATGTCGTAGTATTTTTAATTATAATTCTGCTGAATCCAAAGGAACTGAAACCAAACCTGAGCAGACCTCCCCTGCCACCATCTTATTTCAGCTCGCTCACTCACTCTGCTATAAACTGTACGTATTTTGTAACCACAGGGTCCTCTTCCCCTTACGGTAGATTCTGCAGTACATTCTCTGTTGGTGCTCACAAGAATGTGCCATATTTGACTTTAAATGTGCAAGTGCCTGCAAAAATAGAGAACAGAACACAGCATTTAGCAAAAGGCTTTCAGCACAAGAAAAATTATTACTTCCTTCAAGGCATTGAAAGACCTTGATTCTTCTTCCATCAATATTTTCTTCTCTTGGGTCAATATTTTTTGATATCCATCTCAGTAGAAGCCAATATCTTCTTATTAATCCCTTGGGGCGGTACAAGTTGCTATGAGCAAGTGACCTGAAGTGTGTGTGGGATGGGAAAGCTGGATTTTGCTGTGAGGGACCTAGAACATGGTAGAAAGTGACAGTTCAGTTTTTAGGAGACTTCATTCATCACTTGGCCATAGATCACTGTTTTATAGATAATCATTAATATTTCCATTTTAAAAGCCACGTATTATTGTAGACTAACTGCACCATGCAGAAAAATATAAAAAATAAAATTAACATTTCCTGGAATTCTCACAACCAGAGATGACCACTGATTTTTTTCTACAAATTTATACATATATGGAGAGATGTATGTAACTGTGCACATGGATTTAAAAAAAGATTAAACAATTAGGATCTTATTACATAGAGATTTTTCTCCTGCTCTTTGCTCTTAATTTTACATAGAGTTTTTTTTCTCCATTTTCTTATAAATTCTTTCAAGGACAAGCTTTTTAATGTTTTATAGTATTCTAATATGTGCATTTAATACACGGGGGAAGGGATTCATTACAAAAGGACACAAAGGCGGGCGCCTGGGTGGCTCAGTGGGTTAAGCCGCTGCCTTCGGCTCAGGTCATGATCTCAGGGTCCTGGGATCGAGTCCCGCGTCCCGCATCGGGCTCTCTGCTCAGCAGGGAGCCTGCTTCCCTATCTCTCTCTCTCTGCCTGCCTCTCCCATCTACTTGTAATTTCTCTCTGTCAAATTAATAAATAAAATCTTTAAAAAAAAAAAAAAAGGACACAAAGGCATTGTGAGAGTAATGGAAAGGTTCTCTTTTCTGGATTGTCATAAGGTCACAGGACCTTATACATTTGTCAAAATTCATTGAACTTTTAATTTAATGGGGTAAATCTTAACGTACATAAATTATAATCTCAATAAACCTGACTAGAGGGGGGAAAACACTTAGCTAAAGAATCCCCTCATAACATGACCCAGTGCTGCCCACATCTTGGTCTACTACTAATTTCTCAGGCTTGACAGCACATGGAAATCATCTGGACATGTTTAATAAAATAAGATGCCAGGGTTGAGGGGAGGGGACCCAGAGACTCTGATTTAATTGGCCCTGGGATCAGGCCAAGGCATCATATCTCCTGAAAACTCCCATGGTGATTCTAAAATGTGCAGCCAGGGTTGAGAACCACTGATTTTCACAATAAGTCATTTGGACCAAGGAGATAAAAGGTGATAAAATGGGATATGTATATTTCAGAATCATAAAAGAGTTTTTATAAATTTTGCAAACTAAACATTTATTAGCCCACTGATTTTTGTCCTGTTTTCCCCCTTGAGATAGTTATATGAGATAGTCATATAAATATTTTTATTGCAATGTAATTCACATAACATCATAGAACTCATCCTTTTAAAGTCTACAGTTCAGTGGTTTTTAATGTATTCACAAGCTTCTACAGCTATCACTATTATTTACTTTGAGAACATGTTTTTTCAACCTAAGAACAAACCCCACATCTGTTAATAGTAGCTTCTGATTTCCCCCTCTCCCAAACTGTGAAAACCACTGATCTACTTGCTATCTGGATGAATTTGCCCATTCTGGACATTTCATGTAACTTGTATACATTGTATGGAATCATACAATATAGGACCTTTCATTACTGGCTTCTTTCACTTAACATGGTGTTTTTAACATTCCTCCATGTTGTAACATGTATCAGTACTTCCTTCCTTTTCATGGCTAAATAATGTTTTATCACATCATAATGTTTTATCATATTTATCATCCATTCATCCACTGTTGGGAACTTAGTTGTTCCACCTTTTGTCCATCATAAATGTTGCTGCTATGAGCATTTGTGTACAAGTTTTTCGGTGGATTTATCTTTTAATTTCTCTTGTTATTCACCTAGGAATGGAATTGGTTGCTGGGCCATGTTTCTGTTTAGCTAATTTTCCTTCAACAATGTAGAAGTGATCTGGTTCCTCTATGTCTTCTCCAACACTAGTTATCGTCTGACTTTTTTGTCATAGTCATCCCAGTGGGTGTGAAGTAGTAATCTTGAGATTTTGATTTGTACACCATTAATGATTAATGCTATTGAGCATCTTTTCATGTGCTTATTGGCCATTTATATATCTTCTTTGGAAAAATGTCTATCCAAATCCTTTGCTCTTTTTAATTGGATTGTTTGCATTTTTATTGTTGAGTTGTAAGTGTTCTTTTATACTCTGGATATTAAACTCTTAATAAACATGTGATTTGAGGGCACCTGGGTGGCTCAGTTGTTAAGCGGTTGCCTTCTGCTTGGGTCATGGTCCCAGGGTCCTGGGATCGGTGCCCACATTGGGCTCCCTGCTCAAAGGGAAGCCTGCTTCTCCCTCTCCTGCTCCCCCTTCTTGTGTTCCCTCTCTCTGTGTGTCTCTCTCTGTCAAATAAATAAGTAAAATCTTTAAAATAACAAAAATAAACATATGATTTGCAAATACCTTTCCCAATTTTTGGATTTTCTTTTACTTTTTTGAAAGCATCCTGTGAAGCACAAAATTTTTAATTTTGATGAAATCAAATTTATTTTTGCTCTTTTGCTGCTTATGCTTTAGGTATCATATATAAGAAACCATTGACTAATCCAAGGTCACGAGGTCTACAAGTTTCTTTCTGAGTTTTTTCTAGTTTTAGAGCTTACATTTAGGTCAATAACCCATTTTGAGTTTATCTTGGTAAGTGGTGTGAGGTAGGGGTTCAACTACATTCTTTTGCATGTGGATATCCAGTTGTCCTGCTACCATTTATTAGAAAGACACTCCTTTCTCCCACTGAGCAGTCTTGGCACTCTTGTTGGAAATCATAGGTATTTAAAAAATATATTTATCTATGCTCAGCTGGAAGAAATTTTTGCCCAGCTGATTAGGAGCTCTAAGTCCAATTGGCCCTCTCTACACATCAGTAGGTCCAGTGCCTAATAGCTGTGACTTTAAGGACCTACTTTAAATTGTGATTTGTAATAGTTGTGACTTTTAAGGACCTACTACTAGTTCTTAAAAGATACTTCTTGATGAGTTAATCTTGAGGTTAATCCATTTAGTAAACATAGCATAATTGGTTTCTAATCAAATTGATTGGTCTGATTCAAGTAGATCTCACTGATCGGCTTAAAGGACCAAATTGGCCTGTACATGTCAATAGTCAGAAGAGTGGAAGAATCCTTGGGTTGACAGTTGCCTACTAACCAAGACCACAATTCTGTCTGGGTGTTTACCTCTCCCCTTTGTGACTCACAGTTAAATCCTGATTTATTCTAAACTAATCATGATAATTCCAGTCTTTTCAATATGGTCTGATTTAGGAAAGGATATGTGACATTTTTGTCAAATGTGGTTTTTGGAAAAGCTTTCTTATATCAGAAGAGTTGGTCCTTCTCCTTCTGATGGCTATTTCCATGCCTGCCTGAAATATGACGGCCATATTACAATCATGAGGGGAGCTAAATAGGACAAAAGATGACAGAGCAGAAATATGGGAGGATTCTGGGTCCTTAATGACATTCTTGAATCCCTGAATTAACTAACTAATTAACTAATCCAGTCAGGTTACAGTGTTTTGTTACTTGTACTCATATTATCCTAAACAATATAGGCCTCCTGACTTTTCTCAGAAAATGCCCTTCAGACTGAAATATGTTAAGTGGACTGTAAGACTGAGCACAGTAACCCAGAGAACTGAAATTCTCCAAGAGGATTTTCCAAACTTAGCCCCAGATGAAGCTTCCCTGAGATCTATGAGGAGACCTGCCCTTGAGGCTGATCGTGATGGAAAAGGTATGATACCTAGGTTGACCTCCATCACCAACACTAAGTCCCTGCTTCTTCAAAGAGGACAACTCATCTGTATTATTTTTCTAAAAAAGGAATCAGGGTTTGTATATTCTTATCCTCTAGAAATATTTGGCTATGAAGAAAGTGCTCTACATTCTAAGTGGAATGATGTAATCTCAACATCTTTGGGTTGAGAGGGAGCCAGAGAGGCTACAGATGTAGGAGTCTTCTCCCTGACACTGGTCACCCTCCCTGTGGCTGAGATCTCCAGCCAGCACTGCTCACCACCCTGGTGGGAGGGAGATTTCAGTTGCATGTTGAAGCCAGCATGTATGGGTTTCTGAGAGCCAAGTGTGTGCATCTCTCCTAACACCCTAGCCCCACATTCAGTGATGTCACGTGGGTAGCTAACAAATCAGTCACTGTGAGTGTAGAAGTCAGGGAATCAAGAAAGAGCTTTTTCTCTCTGAAGAGCCAGCTATTAATGTTACTGGGGATCCCTCTTTTGGTCATTCTTATACAACCGAGGTATCATGACGTCTCCCAGATTTGATGGCTGTAAGTCAAATAGAAGAAAGACCCCACTGTGCTTCCCTGAAGTTCACTAATTGCTAAAAACTGATAGGAAAATGACAATCCTTTTCTTTACAAAGTGAGTCACAACCTCCCATCTCAAATTTTTCTCCTAAAACCAGCTTTTATTTTTTGTTTAAAAAAACACAACAACACAACTTTGATTCTCTCTAATAACCTAACTACCAACATTTTGGGGTTTTGTGGTTGCTTTTGGTTGGTTTGTTGTTTTTTTTTTTTTAATTATTGTTTTCTCAGAGTGTTGGATTACAGCAAGGCTGCTGCATGGTAAACCTTCCATTGCATGCAAAGGCAAGGGCACGGTAATGACAAGGTCTTACTGTGGAACTGCTGAGGTCGCCTGTTTGAGGCCAACTGTGGTATCTGGGAGATGAGTCTATGGGTGGCTCCCCAAGGGACTGAGGAGCAGGGCTTCCATGACACACCACTGCAGACTGCTGTCCCTCTGTTCCTCTGTCCTTCCATTTCCTTTCACCTCTATATCCCATATCCCATAGTCCATAGTCAGCCTGGCTTTAGAGGTTCTTTCTTCCACTCCCTCTTGTCAATTGCAGGTCTGGGAAAAATTATGGAACATTTCAGATATACAAAAAGGCACAGAGAAGAGTATTATAAACACTCTTGAATTTCTACCCAGCTTAGGAAATAAAACATTATTAACACTATTAACAACCCTGCATATGCTTCTCTGATCCTCTTCCCCTTTCTTCAAAAGAGAAACACTTTCCTGAAATTGAGATTATCGTTCCAGTGCCAGTCTTTACACTTTCACTGCATATGTCTATACATAAGCTTCTGAAGCATAAAGAATTGGTTTGAAGGCTTTTGAGCTCTATGTAGTTGGTGTATATATTGTATGTCTCTTGATCCACCTTGCTTTATTTCTAACAATGTTGTGTTTTTTATTAATGTATGTATTAGTGTTCTAGCACCACTTAACAACCACAAATGCAGTGGTTTAAAATGACATACATTTATTATCTCACAATTTCTGTGGACCAGGAGTCCAGGTATGATTTAACTGGATCTTTTGTCCAGGGTCTCACTGGCCGCAACTGAAGTTTTGGCTGGACCGCATTCTCATCTGGAGGCCTGACTAGGGAAGGATCTGCTTTCAGGCTCATTCAGGCTGTTGGCATAATTCATTTCCTTTAGTTTGTATGGCTGAGAGCCCTGGCCTCTGGAGGACACCCACTTCCCTGCCCTGTGTCCCTCTCCCTATGCAGTTCACAGCATAGCAGCTTGCTTTTGTAAGACCAGCAGAATCCCTCATTCCAATCACTAAAATGAGGTTATATGATATATAAGAATGTTGAGGGCCCCTGCAGTCAAGGGAGAGAATTTCACAAATGTTCAGACACTGGGAGTTGGGAATTATTGGGATCTGTTGGTTGGCCTGGGATCTCTCTGCCACAATGTTGATACATGTTACTATAGTCCATTTATTTCTGTTGTTATGTACTATTACATTGTATAAAGTACCACAAAATCTACCCATTTTGCTTTTAATGACTATATTAGTATGATTCCAATTTTTCCTATTATAAACGTCATGCTTGATAGTTTTTTCAGATCTTATCTGTACATGTGAGGAAGTTTCTAGGCCCTAAAGCATACCAAAAGTCTTCAGCTTCACTAGATATGGTTAAATTACTCTCCAGAGCAGTCATGGCCTATTCCCATTTCAACAAGTGTGTGACTTCCTCTTGATTCCACATAGTCTTCTAGTCTTGAAATTGACAGAATTATTTTAATATTTTTATATTATGGGCAAGTGGAGAGCTGTGAAGTGTTATCTCCTGGTTCTAATTTTTATTTCCGGAGTTACTAATGAGGTTGGGAAAAGGTAATGAGTATCTTCTCATATGTTATTTTTGTTCTTTTCTGGGAACTGCCTGGACTGTTTATATTTTTCTTTTTGTTTGTCTATATTTTTCTTATCTGTTTATAGTTTTTTATGTGTCCTGGTTCCTAATTCTTTGTATTATTGCATAACAGATCATTTCTTCTTCTGTTTCTCTGTTAACCTTCTTTCTGACATTTTTATATGTGGAACTTTTAAATTTTAATTTGGCCAAATTTAGCAGTCTTTCCCTTTATGATTTATTTCTCTTATAACTTATTTAGGAAATGTTTTTCTATCTTGAGGCCCAAAAGATGGTCACCTATATGTTCCTATAGAGCTTTTAAAATGTTGCTTTAACACATTTAGTTTTTAGTATACCTGGCACTTATTTTTGTCCACAGTATAAACAAAGCATCCAATTTTATTTTATATTTCTGTATGGATATCGAGTTTTTTAGCACCACCTATTGAACAAACTGTGCTTACCCCTCTAATATGCCATATCATCTCTCTTTTATCAAGTTTTCATATATGTGTGGTTTTGCTTCTAGAGTTTCTATTCTGTCCCCTTGATGTATTTGGTTATTCCTATACCAAGACACTTTACAAAAAGTTTTAATATTACAACTTTACAAAAATTTTTAATATACAAACAGGCTGACCCTACCATCTCATTCTTTTCTCAAAAATGTTTAGTTTATATTTGACTTTTGCTCTTTTATATAAACTTCAGATTCAGATTATTGAATTCCATGAATGGCTTTCCTGGGAGTTGATGGGGGTAGTTCCTTCCCTAAATTATAGATTAATTTAGGGAAAGTTATGAGCTAAATAGTATACACTCCAGATTTAAATGTTGAAATGCTTATACCCAGTACCACAGAATCTCCAAGGGGATGCTTCTACTGTTTCAAGGTCATACATGTTTCTTAAGGGTTTTGCCACCTGGCTTTCTGTTCTGAGCCCTGTGTCTTGAAAATAAAGTGAATTGGGGCACGTGGGTGCCTCAGTCAGTTAAGCATCTGCCTTTAGCTCAGGTCATGATCCTAGGGTCCTGGAACTGAGCCCCATATCGGGCTCCCTGCTCAGAGGGAAGCCTGCTTCTCCCTCGCTCTCCCTCTGCCATTCCCCCTGATTGTGTGTTCTCTCCCTCAAATAAATAAACAAAATCTTAAGAAAAAAAGAAAGAAAGAAGGAAGGGGAAAAAAAGAGAGAGAGAAAGAAAATTAAGTGAATTAATGTGGCAATTTACCCTATGATGCTGAGGGCTGATCAGTGATTAGATGGCACATTCACATGTTAGGACAAAAGTCTGGCCCAAAGGAACAAATGTGACTGTTGGGGCTCCAGTGTGAACATCTCCTTAGATCCCAACAGTAATGGAAAAAATCCACAGACCTCCTTTGCAGCTCCCTCTTAAAATTAGCTTTCCTGGCACTTGTTATCTGAGTGTTCAGATCAGACTAGCTCAGATGGAACCAGGAGCAATTCCAAAGGATGGACACCCTTAATTTCATCAAACCAGCTAGGTTCATACCCCAGTTTCATCACATATTTCTACAGCCTGGGCCAAGGTGCTTCCACTCTTCTGTCTCAGTTGCCTGACCTGTCCAATAAGGACTGTAGTACCACCTACTCAAGAGGGGGGTTAAGTGAGTCATTCCTATAACTCACTGGGACCCATGCCTGGCACATAATAAACTCTCGATAAACATTCATTAAGCCCATGGGATGGCCCTCTTGGCACTATCTTTCAGTTACTAAGAGGATTTTTATATTTCCTTTATTTTTCCTTAAAGTCCCAGAATATGCTATTTAAATGTTACTCTACCCCCCATATGCTCCATCTGGCGGCCTGGCACAGAATAACACTCCCATTCATTTCTACAAGTTTTTCCAACCCTGCCTGTTGACAATCACCTGACTATTGACCTTGCTTTTTTTCCCTAGTATTTAGGGTTGGATGCCACTGGCTTCCAGGCCAGCTTTCTGCAATGAATGGCATGCTGAGAAAGAAGGAAGCAATCCTGAATCTGGTCACACATACGCCAGCACGCTGGTGCAGTCCATGGTTTGCTGCCCCATCTCTAAAAAGTCCAATGCTGTCCTAGGGGCTCAGTAGGCCTGGTGAGCTTGAAGACATTCATGCCAGAGTCATAGGGAGTAAGGTGGAAAGAGTGAATGACTGGCCTCATTTCTTCTCAGGAATGCCCATCAAGCAATGAGATTGCGAGGCTGTGATCTGTGGGAGGGCAGAGAGCTGCTGTTCCTGTTCAACATGTAATCCCAACACCCAGCACCATGCCTGGCCCAGACTAGACAATCGACAAATAGACACGAGTTTAAGGTAGTTTTCCCTGGTACCCAGCCCCAGTAAGGCCTCATGCAGGCTCTGGACACACAATAGATAGTTAATGAATATTGTCGGGTATCCTGGTCTTCATGGTCATTAGGCTGCCACATCAGTGTTGGCCTCAGTGCACTGAGTCCCCGTCTTATCATACTCTTCTGTTACATTTGTTCAAGTGCACACGTCTGCAATAAGCTGCTGCAGAGGAGAAATCATTGAACAAACACAGCTCTGTCTATTAAATGAGATGTTTTGCCTATAGGGACAAAGTATTGGACACTACTGTTGTACTAGGCAGCAGCAAACACATATTAAGGAATTCACCCAGGCAAGGTTCTGGGCAGGTCAGAAGGTACAAAGAGCCACAGGCCACCAGCCTTGCCCATGGGGGAATTCGCGAAGGCCTTGGTCAGGAGAATAGAAGCACCAACACAGAAGGTGACAAGGCGGGACAGTCGAGCAAAGACTGGCTCTCAGGGTCGCCTCTACCTTTTAGGGAATCAGAAGCTGCCAGAGCTGCCATAAACTACTCCCGATGATCCCAACTGCTTCTAGTGCCAAGGAAAGAAGTTCTCAGACAACTGACACTCCTGCCTCTCTTTCTCCTTCCGTATATCTGGCAAATGCCTTTCTTTGGTGGACTCTAGCTGGGAATGCTGCCAGCAAAGCAAAGAATGCTGGGAAGTGCTGTTCTCAGGTTTCCAGCCCCTGCCTAAAGGTGGAATATGAAAGGGACAGAATGATGTTCAGTTATCAACAGACAGTTCAGCATGAAAAGCTTCGAAGTGCAAATTTAGAAAAACAACATTCCAAGGCAGTTAACCTTTGTTAAGCATCTGAGAAGCAACAAAATCTGTGCTTGAAGAGAAGCATTGCCGTGAGAGCTGGAGCCTTTGAATAAGGCTTTGGATGGAGTCATACCCTAAGACAAGACTCTGTCAAACAGATCATGGAAAAGAGGAGGTGGGTGCACATACATTTATTGGCTCACTCGTGTGTTTAGTCAACCATTTGACAAACATTTATTGCTAAGCAGCAAGCTAGGCACTTGAGCTCCCAGACTGGGAGAACCTACTGGTTGTTTTTCAGAAAGGAAACAATAATATGATGAGATTTTTAGTGAGGAGAGATCACTTCGGAAATGCCCGTGTGCGTAGACAGAGGGAAAAGACATACGCCTTAGTGTGAGCAGTGCTTATCTCTGGCTGGTGAGACTGTGAATAAAGGTTATTTTTTGTTCTAAATCTTTCAGTAGTTCCAAATACCCTGCAATGAATGTGTATTAATTTTTATCTGGAAAAAAAAAAAGTTTCAAGAAAGAAAGTAGATTAAACAGGTAACTGTGGAGGAAATTCATGACACATTTGTCATGTGATGTTCTTCCGAGTGGGCTACGCTTCCTCTCCCCTCACCGTCTTCCCTTCGCTTAGTTGTCTCCTGTCCATTCCTCGGTTTTCAGTTGAAAGTTTTCTTCACTGAGAAGACTTGCTGGTGCCCTAAGTTTAGGTTAGGTCTCTACGTTCTGCATTCTCGGCCCCTAGGGTTGTCCTACCACGGGTCATACCTGCAAGTATGGGTTCAATGTCTGTCTTCCTCACCAGAATGGAAGGCCCATAGGGCAGGTATCATGTCTGCTTTACTTGCACTTGTCTCCCAAGCACATTGGTCATTCTGTAAATCCTGTTGGAATGAATCAACCATGGCTTTAAAAGATGTAAGTGTGAAGACAAGCAGACTAATTAGGAGTGAATTATGATAGTCTGGACAAAGGAGGGGGAGTACTGCAGAAAAGGGCAAAGTGCTGAAGGGAAGATGTTGTGGTATCAAATCTACAGAACCTAATGACTTCTTGAATACATTCAACGAGAAGCAGAGGTTGAGGGGATATTTTGGAAGTAGAACCAATAGGACTTGCTGATGGATGAAATGTAGGAATGATGGAAAGAGCGCTGTCAAGAAGACCTTGAGAGTTTTTATCTTGAGCAGGTGGATACTTAATGATACAATTTCCCGAGATGGAGGAGGGATTTGTTGGAGTGGGATCAAGAGTTCTAATTTGGGGTGAGAAACAAGGATGAGGGTGAAATATAGGGTGATTCTCAGATTTCGGCTTGAGGGGTCATTGTCTTAGGCATGAAATACAGAAGGTGAACCAAGCTTGAGAAGAAATATGAATTCAGTTTTAGACATGTTAAGTTTGAGGTGCCAACTGAGATAGCCAAGTTATTCAGTGAGATTATGGGGGCCTAGAGTTCTTGAGAAATTTCTGAACAGAGACAGAGGTGTGAAATTAGTGGGGGTAGTTGAAGCCTTCAGGAGGTGAATGAGACCATGTATAAATGAGAAAGGCAGAAAGACACCAACATCAAAACCTTTGGGAAAACTCTCCACATTTATGGAGGAAGAAAGGCCCTAAAAGGAGATTGAGAGGGAACTGTCAAAGGAGTAAGAATATCAGATTATATGAACTAAGGAATGCCACTGTGACCAAAGCAAGAGCTCAAAGAAGGGCATACTACTCTGAAGTGGTAAGAAGGAGCCAGATTTCAGAAGTCCCTGAATGTAAGGCAAAGAAATTGACACTTGATCCTTGGCCTTCATGATTAGCTGTGATGACAAATATATATGTACTGACCGTACTTGGCTGAGCTTCCAAGCCTTGTAGAGGAATTGAGAAACACTGAGTCAAGGGTCCAAATCATGATCCCCATGATCAAGATTTGGAGATGGAAAGTATAGAATGGCCTATGAAGAATACATTTCTCCGGGCGCCTGGGTGGCTCAGTGGGTTAAGTTTCTGCCTTTGGCTCAGGTCATGATCCCAGGGTCCTGGGATCAAACCCCGCATCAGGCTCTCTGCTCAGCAGGGAGCCTGATTCCCCCCCACCCCGCACCACCTCTCTGCTTGCCTCTCTGCCCACTTGTGATCTCTGTCTGTGAAATAAATAAAAATCTTGAAAAAAAAAGTACATTTCTCATCAAAAAATATGTTGTCTAACCCAAGTCACTACTGACTTAAGGGAGCTGGAGAGTAAAATCCAGAGTTTCAGAAACCATTATTCTTTGTGCTTGGTTCTTAGAGTCAGCCCCTCGGCAGTAACAAAGGACCAAAAAAAACCATCCCCCCAGAAATCTTCCTGGTTTAGCCAACTCCAAAACCAACTGCAGCTCCTCCATTAGCCTCTCTGATGAGCCTCAGTTGAAGAGCTTTGGCGCCACATAGACTATGTGTTAGTTTATGTTCCAGAAGGAGCCATCAGACAAGTGCAGAAAAAATGTCTGTCCTCCTTTCCATTACAGTGTTCCAGAAGAAGACGAAAGTGGCCTGAGGCAAGGGGAAGACAGACTGTGTGACTCTTCCAAAGTCTGGCAGCCTTACCTTCCACCATACCACTGTGGTTTTGAAGAGAAGTTTAAAGCTAAGCTTCAAAAACAATTACAAATGAAGACTCTGGCTAAACATGCCCACAGAGGGAGATGGAGATGAGCTGGGTCTTTGCAGAAGGCATCAGGGTACACAGTGAGTTTGTGAATCTGAATGTCCAGTAAGCCGCTTCAGCAGGTATCTGGGTGGGTGGCATGTATTGCGGGCATGTGTGTCCCAGGAGGATGAGCCTCTCTGGGTAGACTGGAAAGATGAACAGCCATTCAGTCTGTTGAAAAGAGTACCAGGAATGGGGGACCTGCCTGGGTCAGTCTGTGGAATGCGCTACTCTCGATCCTGAGGTTATGTGTTCAAGCTCCACATTGGGTGTAGAGATGACTTTAAAAAAAATAAAAATCTTAAAAAGAAAGAGAGAGAGAGAGCGAATATCAGGGATGGTTGGTAACTGGCAGCATGTTTACGGATGTCTGCATGAGACTACACTTAGCATAAACAATTTGCAGATCCACATTGTGTGATTACTTTCAGAAAGCCCTAAGCTTCCAGCCACTGACAGAAGCCAGAAGCTGCAGAGACTCCCCTGGGAGATGAGCTGGACTGGTCTGCTGCCCTGGGAGGGGAGGGCGGGGGGGGGGGGGGGGGGGGGGGGGGTGGGTATGGGCTGGCCCTGAGACCTCTGTGCCCAGGAGCCTGGTTGCGAAGAAGAGGGAAGGAAAGCACAAGGTAAACCCAGTTGGATGTGAGGATCTTTAGTCTAAGCATTGGCCAACCCTACCCTCAGGTTCCAGTTTTACTCCATGCCAGGCTTCTCTTCTAGTGAAAGGGGAGTGACTAGACCAAGAGATGCTGCCTCTGGGGGATGCAAAAGCCAGAACTTAAGTAGCTGATGCCCAGAAGCAAAAGAAGCCTGTGGTTGATCCCTCTCACTTTACTCAAGAAACACCTTGTTGAAGAAGACAGACCCCTTCTTTCTCCTGGCTCGGCGGTAAGAGATTCCAGTGTGCCCAGCGGAATCAAGGAGGCAAAAAAGCCAGAGGTAAAGTCACAGGCACAGGAGGACCAAGAAGAGGTCAATGATGACAACTGGGCTTAAAAGGGAGGTCTAACGCTAAGGTATGCCATCCATGATAGGGGGAGGGGAGGCAGCCTCTGCCCATCCCATCCAGTCCTGTCCAGTCCAACAAGACACTCAGCACCAAACACCCTGCTCCGTGCTACACATGCCAAACAAGACAAGTTTCCTGCACTCAGGAAGCACACAGTTTTCCAGACAGGCAGGCCATTCAAAGTCTGTTAATATGAGAGTGCAGTTAACATGTCTGCTAACATACACGGTGCAGAGGAACAGCCCTAGCCCTGCCTGGGGTCCCTTCAGGGAAAGCCTCTTGAGAAAGGGGGTTATAAATGCTCTGAGGGCAGAAACAATATTGTGTGTGTGTGTGTGTGTGTGTGTGTGCACGTGCGTGCACGCGTGCGTTTACCATATGTCCCCCAGAGTCCTAGATGGTATTTTGAATGTGGCAGATACATAATAAAGATTGTTGAGTGAATACAAGAATTAATCAGTTTTTCTATTTTCATCTCTCTAACCATTCCTCCGCTTTCTTCCTAAATCTTACTCTATTACTTTCCCTTTGCTAGAAAGGCCCAGAAGAGTTTCATTCTGGGGTGAGGTCCAGCAAACTGGATGCCAATTAGATCTAGAAATTGCCATTTCATTCCATAAGCCAATAAATATTGGGGGAAAGGGTCCCTGTGGCCTATAGTTAGAAGGAAAATCACTGTCATCTTAATCATCAGAGAGCATTTATTGAACACACGCCATGTGTCAATTGCTGTTTTAGGGGTTGTAAGTACGGAATGTGTTAAATCATTTTATCCTCCCAATAACCCAATGAGGTGGTATTATTACAAGTGAGAAGTTCAGCTGATGCACAGAGACGTCATGTAACTTGCTCAAATTTCCAGAGCCAGTACACAATGGAGCCAATACTGTCTGGTTCCAGAGCCCACAACTCCTACTGCATCCCCCCCTTGGGACTGAACACTGAGGGCAAAAGCATCTTGGGCTTACACCCCAGTGTCCAGGCCAGAAACCACTAATTACTTCAAAATTTTTTAGTTATATAATATTCACTAGCTCATTTTCCCCTACTGCCCTCTGTTTCCCTGTAGGGATCTACAGATCCTAAGTTCAAAGGGCTTTATAGATGACAACTTGTGTCTGGGCTTTTATTCAAGTAGTAATAAACATAAGCCATAAAAAACGTGATAATGTTGGAAATCATGGAGCACATCATTTTCTCCATCCGACAGTAGCAACAAGTCAAGGTCTTACTGTTTTCTGGCAATCCGAGACCAGGGTAGAAGACAGCCATGGCAGGACCAGCATGTTTGGTCTTAGACCAACGTCCATACTTTGGTCTCACCATCCAAAAAATGGAGCAGACAATCTCTGGGCCTCGGGAGAGTACTGAAAGATGAACAAACTCATGTCTGTAGAGGTCCAGGTCTTCTCAGGGGAAACGAATGATCACCAAGATTGATGATTCCAAATAATAACATCACAAAGGACCATTTTTTTTTTTTTTTGCCAATCTTCTCTGATTCTTCCCCAGTATCAAAATGAACACTAGTCAGAATTCAACCTATTACCATATAGGGTGAAGAATAACCAAATGAAGCTGAAGGGAGGAAGAATCCTGTCAAAGACCTCTGTGATCGCTATGGACATCCCACACAGACCAATGTACTCTGCCGTGAAGGATTGGCATGTGGGGACCCATTCTCTTGTCTTCATTACATCAGCTTTTCCAACCAGCTTGCCATTCTCCTTCCTTACTGCAAACACTCCTCACCTTCCAGAAGTGGACCATCATGGTTATTGAAGGCACCAGACTAAGGTGTTTCACATAATCCCAGATCCACTCAGAGTGGGAGACACTTGGCCTGACGTCAAACCTCAAGGACAGACTTCAAATGTTATGAAAGGGGGTGTCTACTCTCTACTTGGCAGATTACCATAATCTGTAAGGTTATACCAAATATAACCTGAACTCCATTCATTCAAATGCTTCTTGAACATCTACAACGTGCCTGACACTACTCTGTGAGATGGACATCCATGGAACTGAGCAATACAGACTAATGACCACTGGCATCATCATCGTTGCCCTCCTAGGGTTTACATTTCTAGAGGGAAAAACAGACTAGCATTTCCTGTAGTAGAAGGGAACTACTATCAATGAAGTATCGCCCTGTAGTTCCTCCAAAGAAGTAAATGAACTAGTGGTAGTTTGTATTTTTCACGTATCTTTCAGGGGATACACAGATCTCCCCTGCTGTTCAGGATACTAACAACCCTATAGTGGGCATTCTATGGCAATGACTTAGGTAGCTACCACTGCATTTTCCCCTTTCTTCTTCCTTGAGCAGAGAAGTCGAGGGTGCTTTTTCCCTGTGAATTAGATCCCAGGAAGGAAAAAAAGCCACAAAACCCCACATGGATCCCTGAAACCAGATGTCCAGCAATTCAGACTCAATCCAGTAACTTAATTACTTGATGAAAAGATGTTTACTGAGGACTGAATGCCCCCTGTGTGCGGTACATTGCAAGAAGTCCAAGAAAGTTCTGTGACCTGAGTCCTACCCTCAGATACAGGATGCGAAACAATTAGTGAACAACACAAAAGAGTGTATTAGCTATTTATGATAGCAAAGAGCAGAGGACGGAAAAAAAAATCTAGGAACACAATTTTAATTTCCTTTTCTGCAATAAATCACGACAAAATTCGAATTCACCTGGTTTGACTGACAACTAATAAACTCAGTAGGAGACAAGGCACATCCAGGAACATTTTTCTTTCACATAAAGTAGCCTGGCCATTGGCAGCTGGCAGCTGGTGGCAGGGGGTCACGTGGAAGGGGCCTGATGGGGTAGAAATTAAGGATCCTTGTGTTTCTGGGAGGAAACCATTGAGAACAGTCTTGGACAGACATGGAATGTAAAGTGAGTGTGCTTTCCTCTTGCTTCTCCCCATCCCCAGCATGGACTATGGACAGAAGGGCAGGTACACATTTCTGCTGTCTCAGGACTGCTTGGTGGCCTGCGGGGTCACCTGACCATGTGCCTTCCCCAGAAAAGCCCGATTCTGCCTTGTGCTGGCACCATGAGGACTCGCCCTGCGGCTTTGTAGACATTTTCTACCCATGAATCCCATTAACTTCTGGCTCTTTGATATTTTCATCCCATAGCACTAAAGGCCACATACTTCCATGAGATGCTAACATTTTGCCTTTTTGTCAGGGCTTGGAATTTAGAAAAACTAGGAGGAGGAGAAAGAAGAAAGAAAAAGGAGAAATGATGTCAAAGAAAGAAGACACTGCTTTCCTATTAACTGTTTACTGTGCCCCTCACCCCTTCCACCACCCCCCCCCCCCCAGTGAAAATCTGTTAAGGACATTGCAACAGAAAACGGGTGTGATCTCATCCCTTAAACCACACAAAACATTTTGTCTCAGCCTGGGCCACAAGCAGCTGGAGGAGAGCGTCTGCGACAGCTCTGATTCGGATCCAAACCCTCAGAGTAAGTGTAGACTTCCCTCTGGTATGGGGAGAGGGAGGCACCCAGACAGCTGCAGAGGCAGAGGAGCAAGCAAGAGAATCAGCTTGACAGCCCAGGGGACCATGGCCTTGGGCACAGAGGCCTCGTGCGGAGAGCGCTGGGGCTCTCCTGGCACTCAGCTGAGGCTGGTGGTGAACCCAGGTAGACCAGGTAGCCCTGGGGTGGGGGGTGTCTCTCCAGGGAGCAGGCAAGGCTCTCTTGCACATTCGAGGGGAGAGCTGAGTGACCATATCCACTTGAGTTTCAGCCAGATGAGTAAGTATTGCCATGATCCTCCAGGGTCTGCTGGGTCTGGCTCTGTGCAGGGCAGCATACTTGATCCTGGGAATACAGAGGCCGAACCTCCTCTCTGTCCTCATGGACTTCACTTTCCTTCCCGGAGTCCACAACACATGTTTCAGAGAGGCCCCTGGAGCCCTTCACTCCCTCAGCATCTTCTCGAGGCCACTCTGAGATCTCTCCTCAGGAAAAGACAAGATTGCTTTGATTATTCCCACCAGCATCGCGAGTGTGGTCTCTGTCGTGCCTGGGGGGCCAGTGGTCACTAGGAGAGGGGGAGACAGAAGAGTGTGTTCCCTTCTAAAACACTAGGCCAGCAGGTTGTACCCAGAGAGGCTGGACTTGAAGGAAAAGCCCATGAGCGATGAGGAGAGAATTCTGTGCTAATCTGTGTCCTCTCCTGTTCAGATTGGCTAAAGGTGAAATAAGTCCATCAGAGCAAGAAAACCACATGATCTCCCTGATATGAGGAATTTGAGAGGCAGAGTCGGGGGTTTGGGGGGTAGGAAAGGAAAAAATGAAACAAGATGGGATCAGGAGGGAGACAAACCATAAGAGGCTCTTAATCTCACAAAACAAACTGAGGGTTGCCAGGGGGATTTAGGGAGAGGGTGGTGGGGTTATGGACATTGGGGAGGGTATGTGCTATGGTGAGTGCTGTGAAGTGTGTAAACCTGCGATTCACAGACCTGTACCCCTGGCGCTAATAATACATTATATGTTAATAAAAAAATAAAAAATTTAAAAAACATGGCTAAAGGCAAAATCTGAATTATTGTAATCCAATAAATATGTATGCTTCTAGACACACCAATCACTCTGCTAAGAACTTGGGTATGAAGTTGAAATCAACACATGGCTTTAAGGAACTTTCATATGAGTTGAGAAAACTAATACAAATAATATATATATATATGATAATACACATTTATAATAATAAATATAATATATACAATATAGAATAATATAAATATATAACTATGTATTTTTTTGACAGCTTGGGGAACATGTAAAACAAGTACAACAGGAAAGAATCTAGCTAAGGGATGCCTGAGTGGCTCAGTCAGTTAAGAGTCTGCCTTCAGCTCAGGTCATGGTCTTGGGGTCCCGGGATCAAGACCTGCATTGGTCCCCCTGCTATGCGGGGAGCCTGCTTCTCCCTCTCCCTCTACTTACCACGCCCCCTGCTTGTGCTCTGTCTCTGTCAAACAAATAAACAAACAAATAATCAGTCTCTGGAGAGGGGAGGTATCGGTGAATATTTCAGTCCCACCCTCCCTTTCTCTATGAGGATTCTAATAAAAATGTACTGGCCTTTGTAGATCTCTTTAGAAAGTGGAGGGGTGAGTCCTGAGCGCACATGTTAGGAGTCACTGCTAACGGAGTCAAGGAGGGAAAGAGGAAAAAGCAGGTGAAGACGCAGAGGCGCTGGCATCACTGTCTCAATGAAGCGAAAGCAGATGGACGCAGAGGGTTGCCTGGAGTTTCCCCCAAATTCATGTCCTCCCACGGCCTCAGAGCACGCCTGTGTTTGAAAGCGGAGTGTTTGCAGATGCCACGAAGGTGAGGACTGAGATGAAATCATCGTGGCTTGGGTACAGCCTAAATGCAAATGAGAGTGTTCTTAGAAGGGTCAGAACACCAAGACACAGGCCGGGAAGAAGGCCAGGGAAAGACGAAAGGCAGAGATTGGAATGTGCCGCCTCAAGAAGCCGAGGAGCACCACGAGCCCGCAGAAGCTGGAAGAGGCCAGGAAGAATTCTGCCCCGGAGCCTCCGGAGGGAGTGTGACCGTGCTGACACCTTGACCTTGGATTGCTGGCCTCCAGACATGTAAGAGGACACACTTCTGACGTTTTAAGTCACCTGTTGCAGCAGCCACAGGTAATGAATACAATGCAAACAAAGCAAACAGCCTTGGTGAAAGGAGCAGGTAGACCAGATGGAAGGAGGAGTGGACAGGGTGAGCTTCTGCAGGCAGGTCCTGTTACAGACCAGTGAGGCCCCTCCCCTTGGTGAGTTACAGACAGACTACAAGCAGGAGGAGCGGCCTCACAATTGGCCTCCTTATTTGCTGCAAACAAGAACACCCTGGGAATAACCTCCCAAGCTGACGCCCCACCCCGCGAAAAGGAGGGAGTGGGCCTCCTTCTGTGAGAGTTTCAGATGAATATTCAGAGGAGGAGCCCTCATAATGGCCTGGGAGGTACAGGCACGAAATTGCACCTGCACACTCAGAAACGGGCTGAAACCTACTTCATATGTTATGCCCATGCGGCTTAGGTCCCCTACCAAGCTGGGCAGAGATTCACACATTTTAATGAGGCTTAAGGAACCCTCAGGCACAATATGATTCCTCAAGGCATCCTCCTAGGGGTCCTACTCTAAATGTTTCTTTTTCTGCCCCAACAATTCATTTGTTAGTTTCTAAATGATAAAATTGATAGTTAGGCAGAGGCTTCTAGAAGTTTCCCGAGTTCAGAGGGTCAGACCGATGACAATCCCAAGGCCACGTCTGAGATGATGAACCCTGGGAGCTGGATAGAAGGGTTGGGAATTATCTGCAGAGCTGTGCCTCATTGATAAATAAGAGTATCCTAAACCATTTGTATCTCAACCTCCAATTACTTGACCTCTCCGAATCATAGGACAGCAGTGCAGCTGTGAGCCAGGAAGCCGGGTCTGGCAGAATGAGGGGTCCACCCCCTGCTGCTCACCCCCTTGCCTGGTGGAAATGACCGTGTGCCTGGTATTCACATTTGCTGAATGAAACGAACTGAATGGAGAGGTTGTCTGAAATCAAGGCTTCACAAGGAAGAACCGCCAAAGGGAACCTTGTAAGACAAGGAATCCAGCGTGGCCAGAGGAGATGGGCGCGGATGGGAAATGGTGCTGCGAAGGTCTGGTACAGTCATGCGTATCGAGATAAGGGGTTTGGACTTTATCCTGCAGATAATGGGGGGCTACCAAGAAGACGGAGTTGCAGTGTTTTAGAAAGTTCACTCTGGCCACAGGAAAGGGGATGTTTTTGTGAGGAAAGTGATAAGCTATGTAAAAAAAAGAGGGGGGAGTAGGAAGAGGTGCCTTGCTGGCTCAGTTGGAAGAACATTGACTCTTGAACTCAGGGTTGTGAGTTCAAACCTTACAGTGGGTGTAGAGATCACTAAATAAATAAATACAAGGAGAGTAGGAAAAAGACCAGTTAGGAATCCAGCTGATACTAACTCAAGCAAGAGATACAGAGGGTCTGACCTAGAGGAGCCAGAGTGGGAGTGGAGAAGATTAAAAAGAAGTAGACTCCGGGCGCCTGGGTGGCTCAGTGGGTTAAAGCCTCTGCCTTCGGCTCAGGTCATGATCCCAGAGTCCTGGGATCGAGCCCCGCATCGGGTTCTCTGCTCTGCAGGGAGCTTGCTTTCCCTGCTTTCCCCTCTCTCTCTGCCTGCCTCTCTGCCTAAGTGGGATCTCTGTCTGTCAAATAAATAAATAAAATCTTTAAAAAAAAAAAGAAGTAGACTCAATAAGATTTGGTTGACCTGTTTGGATGGGATGTTACTGTCTTAGCCTGAACTTGCCTACTACTCTCCCATCACCCCAAAAAGCAGAATCCCGAAGACAGAGGTTTATGTGCAAGTAGTAGAAGTAGGCAGCCAGTGCGGGGAGCAGGAGTGAGGGATCAGAGCAGTAGAATGAGCAAAGACGGAAAGACAATGCCAGGAGGAGTCCTTACTTCATAGCTGGAGCTCCACATGGCTGAGCTTGGGGAGTCATGGGACAAGCCGTCACAGGAGACATTTCCTCCATAGGCTTCCATCCCCCATTGGTTCTGGATGCCCCCACAGATCCACAGCCCTACACTCGGTAGCCATGTCTGTGTGAGTCAGAAGCAGGCCCCAGGTTCCTTAGGTACTGCGTGTTGACCCCAGAGAAGCTAGAAGCAATCAGCAAGACATTCCTGAGGTAAGCTTGAGGTACTCTCTCTGAGCCTGAGCTCAGTCTTAGATTTTATGACCTTTTTTTTTTTTCTTAAAGATTTTATTTATTTTTTTTTACACAGAGAGAGATAGACACACACAGTGAGAAGAGGGAACACAAGCAGGGGGAGTGGGAGAGGAAGAGCCAGGCTTCCCATTGAGCAGAGAGCCCAATGCGGGACTCAATCCCAGGACCCTGGAATCATGACCTGAGCTGAAGGCAGCCATTTAACAACTGAGCCACCCAGGTGCCCCTATTTTACAACCTTTAACAGCACCTTTTTCCTGCTTTTTAGAACAAAGAGCCCTATGTTTTCATTTCACACTTAGCCCTACCAATCATGTAGGCTTTTTCTGTGATGCCTACAAAAGAGGCAAACTCAATCGAAAACACAGGTCCTGGGAGGTGATGGGGTAACTGGGTGATGGGCATAAAGGAGGACACTGGATGTAATGAACACTGGGTGCTATATGGAACTGATGAGTCACTAATCCTACTCCTGAAACTATTTTAATTGATTTTAAACAAAATTTAAAAGAAAACACAGATCCTAACTGGACATATTATGTCATCATTTTATTTGGAGGACAGGGGTGTGTGTACGTGCGTCCCTGTGTGCATGCATGTGTGTGTGTGTGTGTGTGTGTGGGTGGGTGGTGTGGTATGTTTGTGTGTGTGTGTGTCCGTGTGTGTCTGCTCCTGGTTTCCTGGTACATGGGAACAGGGTGAGGAGGGCCCCGCGGGCATGGGAACGCAGATGTAGTAATACTGCCACCCTGTGTTCCATCCATGCACAGCATGTAGCTCCCTCCAGGGCAGGGGCTACTACTGCTGCTTCCACAGGTTAAGTGCTAAGGCCACCCACACTCCAGGTCCAAGCTGGTACACCAGTAAGGTTACTGTTCAGCGGATGGTGCTTAATGAAGCGGATTGCCCACACACACCATTTCAGAGCCAGGGTTGAAAAAGCTCGTGCATGTGCGTCCCTGTGCCTTTCTCTTTCTACACGATCTTTTCTTCGCTCCTACTTTCCTCTTCTTTTCCCCCTCTTATAGCTGTCCCCACACACAACCACTGAAAGCCCAGAAGTCTGGTTCTTTTGAGCTAAACCACATCCAGCTTTCCATATGTAGGCACCCTGACCGTCTAAGTCCCTCCTTGAGAACGCCAGGGGCCAGCAGCACTGCAGGGGTGAAGCAGGGAGAGTGTTCAGGTCCTAGAAAGTTGCTGAGTTGACTTCATGAGTCAGCCTGGACTCCTAGGCCAGACAGGGTCTCTAGGGATAGACACACGCCAAGTAAATGTTCTTCCTTTGTGATTCCAATGAAAATAAATAATTAATCCTCCCCCAAAACAGCAAGGTTAAGGAAGTGATCAATTATGTATTAGTTACAGACTAGACACTAAAGGAACTGCCACTTTGATGGCAGGCACAGAGGGGCCAGAGAAACAAAGCCCAAAGGGACAGTGAATGACTTAGCACTAAGCCTCTGATTTCTTCATATCCTCCTGCTTTGTCCAGTGTCCTGACTGTACGTGTGCCCAGGGATTAGCAGAGGAGGTTGACTGGGACCAGACCATGACTCCCTCCTTCATGTCCTTGGAGAAACACATGTTTCAGATATCTTGGGTGAAATAATAGAGGCTTAAAAGGAAAAGTACAGATTAATATTTTTAAATCAATGTCAACATTTCTGAGAGCTAAAAGTAAAACATAAATTATAGGGAAATTGAAAAAAATTTTACAAACATAAATATCATCCGTAATTTAGTCATTTAGCTATTACTCAGTATTTATTTCCTTCCTAATCTTTTTTTTTTTAAAGATTTTATTTATTTATTTATTTGAGGGAGAGAGAGAACACAAGCAGAGAAAGGGGAAGAGGGAGAGGAAAAAGTAGACCCCTGACTGAGGGGCTCCATCCCAGGACCCTAGGATCATGACCTGAGCTGAAGGCAGACGCTTAACCTAATGAGCCATGCAGGGGCCCCCTTCTTAATCTTTTTCTATCTGTCTGTCTATCTACCTACCTGTATATCTATCCTTCTTTCCTGTAACTATGCCTGTATCTTTAAACATATATTTTTCAGAATTTGGAAACTGTCAGATTTTGTAAACTAGAATTACATGTTATTTCTCAATTCATTTAATTCTCCATCTCCATTTGTTCTTATTCTAAATAATCTCATGGCACATGTGCTTATAAATAAATTTTAGAGTTTCTCAGCATTCTCTTGGAACAGATTCCTAAAAGTAGCATAACTGGGTCAACAGATAAAAATTTTGAAAACACTTTTGCCAAATTGTTTCATAGACAAGTTATGCCAATTTATACTGCTACTCCTAGGATAGGAAATTACCTGTTTCCCCACACCCACAATAACACTGAACTTTCTTTAAATCCTTGTTAATTTGTTAGATTAAATTGTCATTGTTTTAAGTTGCATTCTCTTGGAAACTAGTGAGGTTGAATATTTGTCATGTTATTAGACATCCTGAGGATTGTCTATTGGGATTTAAATTTAAAAAGATATTCATCTGTATTTTCTTCTGTAAGCTTTGTCAACATTTAACTGGTAAGAGGTCAAGATATAACTAAAGAGTGCTTTCCTGGGGCACCTGGCTGGCTCAGTAAGTGGAGCATGTGACTCTTGATCTTGGGTTTGTGGGTTCAAGCCCCACACTAGGTGTAGAGATTACTTTAAAAAGATAGAATCTTTAAAGAAACAATCTTTTTTTCCTGAATCCTTAACTAGTTGTTCTAGGACCAATTTGTTTGTTTTTAATTTTACTTATTTGTCAGAGAGAGAGCAAGCGAGGGAGAGAGCACAACCAGGGGGAGCAGCAGGCAGAGGGAGAAGCAGGCTTCCCGCTGAGATAAGAGCCCAACACAGGACTCCATCCCAGGACCACCTGAGCCAAAGGTAGCCATTTAACCAACTGAGCCACCCAAGTGTCCCTGTTATGCTTCCTTTAACATATAACCAATTGTAGTTACATTTCTTTTTGGCCTACCTGCTTAGTTCCTTTACCTGTATGTTGATTTTGGCTCGAGTACCACACAAGTTTCAGCACTCTGGCTTTATAATATATGGCATTGTAACATCCAGCAGAGAAAATCTATTTGTTATTTTTCCTTTTCAAAAATTGCATTCCTATCCGAGTTATTCTTTTACATATATTTTAGAATTACTTTGTTAAGAAAAAAAATCCATTGGAAGTTGGTTTTCCCCCCCATTGGAAGTTTTGATTGAAATGGCATGAAATCCGGACATTAACAAATTTGGTATATTTTGTAAGCAAGGACTCTGTAACAGCAGTCCAGCCTTTGACCTTGAGCTGCTGCTCTTCCAAAGGACAGTGTGGCGTGAGGCTGAAGAACATGGGCCTGGGTCTGGGGCCTTGCCCTATGAGCCTGGCAAGTCACCCAACCTCTCTTTGCCTTTCATCATCCATACAATGGTTCTTATTTCATCAGGTCCGGAATCAACGTGGTGACTAGAATACTTTCTTTCTTTCTTTTTTTTTTTTTTTTTAAGATTTTATTTACTTATCTGACACAGAGAGAGAGATCACAAGTAGGCAGAGAGGCAGGTAGAGAGAGAGGGGGAAGCCGCCGAGCAGAGAGCCTGATGCGGGGCTGGATCCCAAGACCCTGAGATCATGACCCGAGCGGAAGGTAGAGGCTTTTACCCACTGAGCCACTCAGGCAGCCCTAGAATACTTTCTCACAATCAAACCTCAAAATATTTAACAATTATCCACCCATGGGCGTCTGGGTGGCTCAGTGGGTTAAAGCCTCTGCCTTCGGCTCAGGTCATGGTCCCAGGGTCCTGGGATTGAGCCCTGCATCAGGCTGTCTGCTCAGCGGGGAGCCTGCTTCCCTTCCTCTCTCTCTCTGCCTGCCTCTCTGCCTACTTGTGATCTCTATCTGTCAAACAAATAAATAAAATCTTAAAAAAAAAAAAACAATTATCCACCCAAATAGTACCTTCTAGCTTCTAAAGGAAAGACTGTACAGAAAAAGCAAAGGCAATATACCTGACAATGGTGATTATCTCCACCCAGATCTAAATCTGTAATCTCCAGTTGACTATAAATATCAGAAGCTCAGAGATTCTCTTCTGTTAGCCCACCACACACACACACACACACACACACACAATAGGGTTATACATAATAGATCCTTCATATGTATTTATAGGATGAATAAATGACTGAATGATGACGGTTCTTCTGATCTAGAATTCCAGGACAGTAAGGCCAACAGCCTTCCCCACCTTCTGTCAAATGGCCACAGAGAATCACAGACTTCTTAGGAATACTCAAGGTAATGTGAGCTTTCTTTAGTCTTGCCAAGCTTCCACATACGCTAATGGAGGAGGGTACACTGGAGGAGAAATCTTAGGCTGTTTTACAAAACCAACATGATTAATTAAAGAACACCCTGGGGTGGGGGGGAAGAAGACCCTGGAGTCTTCTCTCACTATCTGAGAGCGGCCTAATTTACTAGCCATTAAATTGCTTTCATCTCTTCTTAAAGTGAAAAACAGCCTAATAAGATACAAATGCTGTGTAAGGATATTTGGACATACATGCTCAGGGTAGCTTTAGGCCCAATAGCCAACATGTGGAAGCAAAGCAAATGTCCATCAACAGATGAACAGAGAAACAAAATGTGGTCTCTCCATACAATGAAGTATTATTCGGCCATACAAGATAATTAGGTACAGACTCATGCTACAACATGGAGGAAACTTGAAGACATGTTAAGTGAAAGAAGTCAGTCACGAAAGGACAACTGTATGCTTCCACTTACATGAGGTACATAGAGTAGTCAAAGTCATAGAGATGGAAAGCAAGATAGGGGTTGCCAGAGGGTGGGGGTGAGGGAAGATAGTTATTATTTAATGGGTACAGAGGTTTTGTTTGGTAGGATTAAAAAGTTCTGGAGAGGATGGTGGTGGTGGTAGTACAATGTGAATGTACCACTGAACTCTACACTTAAAAAATGATTAAGATGGGAAGATGGGAAATTTTTTTCTTTTTTTTAAGATGGGAAATTTTATATTGTATATATCTTACCACAATTTTTTAAAAAAAGTTACTAATGCTATTTAAAGATGCTCTCAGAAGTATTTTTACAGAAAGGAAGCAAAAGGCACTGTACACAAAGTTGGCTCACTCATTTGGTGAGCTGATTACAGATGACTCTCAGTTGTGGGGAGAGAAAGGCATCTCATGGGCTTACACTAGGAATGTGACATGGTGGGAAATTTTCTGATTCTATCATGACAGGGGCTTCTTTGCTGCCAACTGGCCTCAGACAGTTCCTCCCCTATCCATTAGATATGCTCCAGTAAACTTGGAAATTTAAAGAAAGGAGTCTGCATTTCAGCTTCCTTCCCAGAAGATGTAAATAGCACAGGCGCAGCTCCTCCCTTCATCCATCAACATATCTAAGACACGGGTTTGTGCCAGGCTAATACATACTCCTCCATACTTTTCTAACCAGAACCACCACGGTGGGTTGGTGGTACTAGCCTTACATCAAAGGAAAGGGGCCTCTCAAAGTGTTCATTCCAGACCAAGGACATCTGCTATGAAGATGACCTAAAAGTTCCCTGTACTACAGACTGAAAATAGCAGTTTTTAAAAATTTTTTTATTTACGTAATCTCTACACCAAACGTGGGGCTCAAACTCATGGCCGGGAGATCAGAATTCCCATGTTCTTCCAACTGAGTCAACCAGGCCCCCTTGAAAAAGGTTGTTGCTGTTGTTTTTAATCTTTTAAAGTTTATTTATTTACTTAACAGGGAGACAGAGAAGAGAGGGAACATAAACAGGAAGAGTGAGAGAGGGAGAAGTAGGCTTCCCGCTGAGCAGGGAGCCCAATGCGGGGCTCGGTGGGAGGACCCTGGGATCACAACGTGAGCGGAAGGTGGACTCTTAACGACTGAGCCACCCAGGGGCTGGGGTGGGGGAGCAGATTTTAAATGATAGTGTTCCTATCCCCCAATCCCAAATGTTTTAATGTATATAAGACTCCTAGACACATAAACAGAAATCATCAATATGATCATTATCGCCATAAGAGTGGACAGGAAAGATCTACAAAATCTACAAGGGGAATTACAGAGGAGGGGCCGGCAATAATTGTAGGTTTATGGCAAACAGCATCCTAAAACTAGATGGAGGACTTAGCAGGAGCAGCAGGTTGAGCAAGACCGGGAAGAGAAACTGGCGACGAGGAGCTGGTAGCTCCGGGGAAGGTCAGGAAAGGTGATTAGGGACAAACGCAAACTGAACGAAGGGCAGCAAGAAGCGAGGAGCGCTCCACGGCGTGAAATACCGCGAGAACGCAAAGCCAATAAGAAAAGCCCTCCAGCTGTAAGCTAAAGTCCCGCCCTCCGTCCCGCCCCCTACGCCTCGGGCCCCGCCCCTCGCGTCCGCGCCGTTTTCGGCCCTCAATAAAATTCCGGCGGTTCAGCGTTTGCGGCGGACAATATGGCGGCGTCCATGCTGGCCTCTTTGCTGCGGACCGTTCGTCAGGTCAGGCCCGCGCCCTTAGTCCCACGCCTAGCCCTCTCCACTGAACTCCCAAACCCACGGGTCCCCTGCTACTCTGGCACCTGGAGCGGCCAGTGCCGACCCCTCCCAGGGGAGGTCAGATGTAAATTTGATGTTCGTAAGCCTATAACTGACAGGCATTGGAAGCTGCAGATTGCCGCCCATTTACAAGTGAGTGCAGGTGGAGAAGAGAAGGGGTCGGTGTATCGAAGCCCCAGGGACTCCAGCGTTAAGCGAGGAGAGCCGGACATAGGAGACTTGACCGGAGTTGAGCAAGGGAGAGGGAAAGCCCTGAGTGTGTGGTGGCCCGGAAGCGGGCGACGGCAGCGTTTCAGGGAGCAGGGGGTGGTCTGCTCTGTGCTCAGTTGACAGGCCAGTTAAAGGGCCGAGAATTGGCTATTGGTTTTCAGCAGCGTGTTGTTGGAGTCTTCGTCATAGCAGTTTCAGCGGCGCGGTGGGGGCCAAAGCGTTCGAGGGAGACGAGGAAAGAAACTGAGGACTCTGAGTATAGACCTTTGTTTTGAAGTTTTGCTACAAGGGGAGCAGAAAAATGGGTTGGTAGCTGCTGGAAGGAGAGGGTGTTTGGGGGACGCCTGGGTGGCTCAGTTGGTTAAGCAGCTGCCTTCGGCTCAGGTCATGATCCCAGCGTCGTGGGATCGAGTCCCGCATCGGGCTCCTTGCTCCGCAGGGAGCCTGCTTCTCCCTCTGACTCTGCCTTCCACTCTGTCTGCCTGTGCTCGCTCTCGCTCGCTCTCTCTCTGACAATAAATAAATAAAATCTTAAAAAAAAAAAAAAGTAAGTTAAAAAAAAAAGAGTGGGTGTTTTGTGTCCTTGTTTTTTCACGCGACAGAAGTAACTTTCTGTGTTAACGGGAAGATCTTGTAGCGAGGGAAAAACTTAAGAGCGAAGAATTGTGCAGTTGTACTTTTGAGTAGGTAAAGGTGATGGGTCACCTATTCCATTGTTTAGTCTTAGGAATATGGACAGTTCATCGTCTGTGGTAGTGTTATCCAATAGAAATATAATCCCAACTGCATTATGTAATTTAAAATATTCTAGGGTTACCTGGATGGCTCAGTTGGTTAAGCGTCTGCTTTGGGCTGGGTCATGATCCCAGGGTCCTGGGATAGGGTTCCACGTTGGGCTCCCTGATCAGAAGGCAGTCTGCTTGTCCCCCTCCCTCTGCCCCAGTTTGTGCTCTTTCTAGTTCTTTCTCAGATTAAATCTTTAAAAAAGATAAAGTATTCTAATACCCCTGTTAAAAAAGTAAAAAGAAACATGGAATTAATTTTAATTAAATATTTGAAGCCTGCATTTCCAAAATATTAACTTCAATATATAATCTGTGATGACGACTTATGAGAAATTTGCATTCTATTTTCATACTAGGTCTTCAGAATCCAGTTTGAATTTTGTTTACAGCACATCTCAGTTTGGATGCCACATTTTCCACCATTAAAATGGAAAATGTCCTACAAAAATAATAAAGTGGTTTAATATTTACAGCTGCTTCAGTTTAAATTTTTAATGAATTAAAATGAAATAACCTTAGGAATTACATTCCCCGGTTGCACTAGTTACATTTCAAGTGTTCATTAGCAATATGCAGTTAGCTATATTATGCTGCTAACTATATTAGACTGGATATTTAATAACAGGAGAGAATGTACAATATGTGATCACAGATACTAGGAAGGGGGTAGTTGTAATGGGTGTTTATGGAAATTCTTTCCCAGTTGCTTCTAATTTTATAATTAAAGAGAAGTCAGTGGAGTGTGAGGGTGTGAAGTAGGTGTTAGGGATTTAAGAGAAGAGGAAATGGTGAAATAGGAGCAGACAGGAAAACTAGTGACAAGAATTAGAGCAAGTACAGTAATGTAACAGAGGGACCAGGGAGTGGAGATTGGATGGAACACCATAATATGCTTATGCACGTGGAATTCAGGCTGGGTAAGGGGGAGACAGGAAATCAAAAGCCGAGTGTGAAAAGGTGGTAGGATCGATGAATTAAAAACCTAACAAGGGTTGTTGTTGGGGTGTTTGAAGATCAAGCCAGAAAGAAGTGATAGAGAATGAGGGGCACCTGAGTGGCTCAGTGGGTTAAGCCTCTGCGTTCCGCTCAGGTCATGATCTCAGAGCCCACATTGGGCTCTCTCTCAGCAGGGAGCCTGCTTCCCCCTCTCTCTGCCTGCTTCTCTGCCTACTTGTGGTCTCTCTCTGTCAAATAAATAAAATCTTTAAAAAAAAAAGTGATAGAAAATGAGACATACAACACTGAGATAACAAAGCTTGCACTCACTGGTAATAAAAGACCTAGGGCATGGAAGGGAGTACAGAAAATCACTGGAGGGGGAGGGGTTCAAGGAACAGAGAGATCAGGAGATAATTCATGTATATTGAGATCACCAGGAATTAGGACAAGAATATTGGAAAGTGACAGTGTGCCAGGATCTAGATTCTGTGAAAAATGAAAGGGAGGGTCTGTGGTAGACAAGGGCAGGAGTGAGGGGTGGTGGGAGGGAGAGTCAAAGCTTCCTTTCAGGAAGGAAGGTTTGGGAGCTGCCCTGAAGACCAAGAAATACACTTCCCACACCTCCATTCCCAGTCATGGGAAAAGAAAAAAAAAAAAACGGAGGAAGCCATCAGGAGGGATTCAGGATTCAGCTAGCGGAAAAATCTGAAGATTTTAGAGGAGGATTAAGAAGACTGTATGACTGTAGGGCATATGTTGAAGAGGGCCCCCAAAAGCATTTTGGGAGGTAAAGACAGGTGGGGGGGGCAGAAATAGGATGTGTACAGAGCAGAATGCAATCTTAATGTATATAGCACTGTTAGAAACTGATAAAATATTGACTGTATAAATGTAGGCAAGAGACAGAACATTCACAGAAGAAATATTGTAATAAAGCAGTAAATGCTTTAAGAGTATATATTTCTCCTCTAGTCAGAAAAAAATAGTTACGCAAAAAATGAAAGATGTTATAAAATAAATAGAAGCCTGTTAGATGATAGAGAAGAAGTTGATTAGGGATAACTTGGATAAGGATCGAAGGGAAATGTTTAATTTTGTTTCCTAAGTCTCCTTGACTTTCATTTTCATACGTAAAAGTGCACCTTCGGTTGCCGATCAACACAGATTGTTTCTTGCAGCCAGAATGTTCTCTCCTGTTCTTATGAATCTTATGTCACTCATTTTCTTGTTTGCTTTGAACTAACCATCTTCTGTCCCTTCCCCTGCCCCTAGCTGTATCAAAATCCTGACAGTCTCTTCAAAACTTTGCTGAAGCCCTCTGTAACGTGACATTCGTTTCCAGCCCCAGAGACCATGTTACTCATTTGACTCAGTCCTGTGACAGATCATTATTGAAATTCCATTTGTGCTTGTCTTATTTCCAAGGGTGATTGTAGAATTGTCTTCCCCCATGAGGCTTTTAGCATTGAATGTGTTCAGTTTCTCTTTTTCAGTTTATCTCTTATTAATAGATTGAAAAAAATGTTGGCATTCTTGTAATCTCATTTCCATAGCTGAAACATTTTTTCAAGATTTCATTATTTTAGAAAGAGAGTGAGTGAGAGAGGTGGGGAGGGGTAGAGGGAAACAGAATCCCAAGCATACCCCCCACACTGAGCAGAGAGCCCCGTCTCACCACCCTGAGATCAAACCTGAGCCCAAACCAAGGATTGGATGCTTAACCAACTGTGCCATGCAGGTTTCCCTCTGTAGCTGAAATTTAATTAATTAACATGTAATGTGTGCTCTGGTTTGGGAGAGACTTGAGTTTTAGTGGCCTATACAGTCTGTGCCTTTACTATATTGAGAAACAAAACCGAGCTGTGTGTATTTGAAGATCTAATTGGCTTTATTAAATGATTCTGGAATGAGGAACCATCCCATCTAGAAAATGGAGGGGAACTCTCAGAAACTGTACAAAATGAAGGTTTTTATAGGAAAGAAGTAGGGCAGGAGAGTTATTAGCAAAAGAAAAGGATTGTTCCAGGGCGCCTGGGTGGCTCAGTGGGTTAAGGCCTCTGCCTTGGCTCAGGTCATGATCCCAGAGTCCTGGGATGGAGCCCCGCATAGGGCTCTCTGCTCAGCAGGGAACCTGCTTCCTCCTCTCTCTCTCTGCCTGCCTCCCTGCCTACTTGTGGTCCTTGTGTGTCAAATAAATAAATAAATAAATAAATAGAATCTTTTAAAAAAAAAAAAAAAGGATTGTTCCAGGCAAGGTCACTCTCCCTTAGGGGGATGAGCAGTGGGTCTTATTATGCTGGTTACGCCCTCTTCTTTGGGTGATGAAGGGCCCTTGTGGCACTTACTGGTCCCATCAGAAAATTCCTGACTGACCAGTTAAGATTATTCTTGTTGGGGAAGTTCAAATTGTGAATGGACTTGGCCTAAGTAATGCTATTTTGGGCTTTTGGTTTTCTGTTTTAATTAATTGTCCTTTTGGTCAGACTCAAAGCTTAACAGAAATGTGATCAGAATTGAAGGCATTAGCACCACTCAGTCACCTCAAGTTCTAGCAGTTTTTATTATTCCTTTGTGTGGTATCCATAGGTCCTCACATTTTGGCTTACCCTCTGGAGTATTCACAGGTCATGGCTTCAGGTTCAGTTTTTTAAGTTGGTCATTTTCTTTGTTCCTTAGATGTTTCAAGTCTCTTTTTTTAATTATTAAAAATTTTTTAAAAGTAATCTCTGTGACCAGTGTGGGGCTTAGACTCATAACCCCAAGATCAAGAGTCACACGCTGTACTGAGCCAAGCAGGCACCCCCAGATGTTTCAAGTCTTAGATCATTTGCTTAGTGGTTAGCAGCTGTGAACATGCATTTAAAACTTCTGAGAGAATACAGGGCACCAGGGAAGTTATTATGATTAATATAAGCAAGATAATTCCCAGTATATGGAGTGTGCTATAGAGCTATAGTCCCCAAGACCCAAGCTAATAAAAGATAAATCAAAGAAGGACCCCATGGAAGGAGAGCTTTTTAAGCCATGTGACTTGTTACTGTGATTTATGTAATTGAGTTTCCATTTTCTCAGAAGTGTTAACCCAGGCACAGCAGGTGTTGGCCATAAGGACAGACACCTTGCTCAGATAAAAGATAATTAAGAGCTATTTTCTTATCAACAGCTTTGGCTAGAGAGTCTAAGGATCTTTGTTGGGCTGCTATTGTTTAGCAACAGATGTTGCAACGATTTTAAGAATTAAGGAGCCATTCTTGATCATTTATGTTTATCCCCAACCAGAGAAATACAGACCTGTCAAAAGGAATAAATCCCGAGTCATGAAAGCCTCCTGGTAGGTCCTTTCTAACAATGTGAATTCAGGGGAATCGACCAATAAGATGTCTTATTTTGCTTGTGGAAAGTTAAGAGCACAGCTAGATTTTCTCCTCGCCTGAAATAAAAGGGTTACCCCCTCTTAGCAAGGGCCTGAGGATGTTAATCTTTCCAGGGAGTGCGGATTAAAGGACAAGAAAAGGTGAATGGGTTTTATGTTTATAGCATGGAGTCTTGATCTGTCATCTTGGGTGAAAGTAGTCTACCTCAGTGTCAGTTACTTCTCTTCCTTGCCAGTTTGACTTATAGGTCTGCAGCATCTGTGGACCAGGTGTCAGGTCAAGTGTTTTTTTTAGCTTGCGTACTCAAGGCTTAATACCTGTTAGTTTTGCAGCAGCTCTTGGTAAGGTCTTTTCCAGTGGGGCTCAAGAGCTGTTCTTCTCTGGTGATGTTTCCAAAATGCCCAGACCTCAGGCTCCAGACCATAACCAATAGGATCCTTTGAACTGGGGTTGAGTGAAAGCTTTATTTACCTGTTGATGATAGGGTTTATCTTAAGGTACTAAAGATTTACAGTAGCTAGTCATATTAGCATGAGACTACAAGAGATCAGCAGAATATCATATACTGATAGAATCCCAAAAGGTTTGCAAGGTTTTTGTTAATGTTTGTATGATTTACCCAGCGAAGTGGGTGCTGTGGTCTCTGGAGATCATGGAAAATATACTCCAGGTGGGAAACACAGTTCCTAACTATTTCTTTGCTGTTGTGGGGACATCATCCTTGCAGCAGGGGGGAAAGCTTCAGCCCATTCAGAAAACACACAAATAAGAACAAGAAGGTATTGATCACCTGTGCTAAGTGGCAGTTAAGTGAAGTCCAGCTGCAGGTGCCTGAAGGGTCCCCAAGAAGGTCTGAAGCCTCTGGGAGCACAAACCATTTTTCCAGGATTATGGCCCAAACAGATGAGACATTGCTGGTAGACTGTTTTTGAAGGCAGATGCTTAACTGGCTGAGCTACCCAGGCTCTCCTATTTGGTCACTTGAGAGAGAGAGAGAGATTGATTGATTGAATGGGGGAGGCAGAGGGAGAGAGACCATCTTAAGCAGACTCCCTGCTGAGCACGAATCCCACACAGGGCTCAATCTCAGGACCCTGAGATCATAACCTGAACTGAAATCAAGAGTCTGATGCTTAACCAGCTGAACCACCCAAGCGCTCTGGTACCAATTTTTGATATTAAAGCTTTTTTTTTTTTTTTAAGTGGGCCTAATCGGGCCCAGCATTGGGCATGGAGCCCAGTGTGAGGCTTGAACTCAGGACTCTGATGTCCAGACCTGAGCTGATACCAAGAGTTGGATGCTTACCCAGCTGAGCCACCAAGGCTTTCCTCTTTTTCCTTTTCTTCCCACCCCCCACCTTTTTTTAAAGAAGCTCTGTACCTAATGGCTTGAACTCAGTACTCTGAGATCAAGAGTCACATACTCTACAGACTGAGCCAGCCAGATGCCCCTTAAAACTTTTTTTTCCCAAGATTTCATTTATTTAGGGGTGATTAGGTGGCTCAGTCAATTGAGGATCCTTTAAAAAAAAAAAATGTGTTTATTTTAGAGAGAGAGGATGTGAGCACAGAGGGGAGGGGCAGAGGGAGAGGGAGAAAGAGTCTTAAGCAGACTCCAGGCTGAGCAAGCAGCCTAGCATAGGACTTGATCTTACAACCCTGAGATCACAACCTGAACCAAACCAAGGGTCAGATGCTCAACTAATTGTCCCACCCAATCACCCCAAAACTCATTTTTAAAAATAAATGCCTTGTGGGGCACCTGGGTGGCTCAGTGGGTTAAAGCCTCTGCCTTCGGCTTGAGTCATGATCCCAGCGTCCTGGGATTGAGCCCCGCATCGGGCTCTCTGCTCATCGGGGAGCCTGCTTCCCTTCCCCCCCTCTCTCTGCCTGCCTCTCTGTCTACTTGTGATCTCTTTCCATCAAATAAATAAATCTTTAAGAAAATAAATAAGTAAAATAAAATAAAATAAAATTCCTTGTAATCTTAACCAGCTTGACCACATATTCCTTTTTAAAATTCCTTTTTAAAGATTCCTTTTCCACAAAACTTCTGTAACTCTTTTTTCCCCCTACATTTCATTTTTGTCCTGTGTATCTTTAAACAACCAGCCTAATTTTAGGACAAAATTAATTTTTTCCCTTTAACAAAAAATTCATCTCTATTTCTCACTTTTTTTTTTTTTAACTGAAAACATCGTACCTTCTTGGCATATGGAGATGTTTCCCTTATTTTTAGTAGCTTTAATTACATATATGCAAATTTTTAACTTTAGAAACTTTAATTTGTAGTGGAAACTAAGAAGTAAGTGTGAATGGTCTGTTAACCAGCATTCCTTAAATCTGTGAAATTATGCATACATTTCATTTTATGTAGAAGCACACATATGCCTTTTAAAATTTTTTCACGGGGGCGCCTGGGTGGCTCAGTGGGTTAAACCTCTGCCTTCGGCTCAGGTCATGATCTCAGGGTCCTGGGATCGAGCCCCGCATCGGGCTCTCTGCTCAGCGGGGAGCCTGCTTCCTCCTCTCTCTCTGCCTGCCTCTCTGCCTGCTTGTGATCTCTCTCTGTCAAATAAATAAATAAAATCTTTAAAAAAATAAAAATAAATATAAAAAAAATTAAAAATAAAATAAAATAAAATAAAATTTTTTCACGTACCATTAACACATCTAAGTATCTTTTCGAGTCTCTGTAATAAGAATCCAAAAGTAGATGAACCTATGTTTAGTAATTAATGTTTTAGTATTTTGTCTTATTTGGAAATGACCTAGATATTTAATGAATTTAACTCATCATTTAAGCAAAACTTAAGGTTTCAAGTACCAAAAAGATTTGGGGACACTATTTTAAAAAGGTGCCTAAAACTTTGTATTTATTTAATCTATTTGTTAAATAAGTTTAGATTATTTACCAGAACGTTATAGGACTTGATACCTTGAAAGGCTTGTTTAAGTTAGTTTTCATTTCAAGTATTTTTTTCATATCCCATGAAATTGAAAAACATTTAGGTTTCTCTCTTAGAGTTTTAGAATACCCAAATTTTACAAGCACTTGCCTTCAAACCAACTAAATAGAGCTCTTTTACAAATTAATTTTAGCAGTACCGTGTGAAAGTAGAGAAAATATCTCCTACAACATGTATAGACACACAGACAAGATATAATAAACATTTATAGCATTTGTTTTTACTAATATTTGTGGAGAGGACATATAGGTCTGATTTCCAAATACCTCCCTGTATGGAGGAGCAGGGGAAGGGAGAGATGAAAAACTTTTCCCTAAAGTTTTGTATTTGCTCTTAGGTCCTGGAGAAGATAAGCGTAGAAAATTTACGGAGAAGGTATCTAAATTTTCTTCAAGGTAGAGATTTGGAGTCTGTTATTAGAAATGCTAGAGCCTGGGCCTAAGAATAGCCCTTTTAGCAGTTTGTATTCTAAAAGGACCTCTTTCATGGGGCACCTGGAGGGCTCTGTCAGTTACGCATCAGACTCTTGATTTTGGCTTAGGTCATGATCTGTGGGTGGTGAGATCAAGCCCTATGTTGTGGGGCTCTGCACTCAGCAGGAAGTTGGCTTGGGATTCTCTCTCAAATAAATAAATAGATCTTTTAAAAAAAGAAAAAAAAAAGATAAAAGGGCCGTTTTCAGGGGTGCTTGGTTGGCTCAAGTCAGTAAAGCATGTGACTCTTGATCTTGAGGGTCATTAGTTCAAGCCCCAGATTGGGCATGGAGTCTTCTTTAAAAAAAAAAAAAAAAAGGAAAAGAGCATTTTTTCCCTCACTTTTTTCCCTTCAGTCTCAGGTAATTGTGGGCTGTGCTTAACATTTGAGAGATGTGATAAGATTTAATCATTTCAAGGAACAGAGAATGAAAAAAAATTACAATTTTTTGTAGTGAAACTAAGAAATAAGTGTGAATGGTCTGTTAACCACAAAATGGTCTGTTAACCACAAAAAAATTATAATTTTTTTCCAGGACATTCCAATTTAAAATTTACCTTTTTTCTTAAGAGGACAATTTTGTTTCAATATCTTGATCATTTATAATATGTTCATTTTGAGAGGAATAGGCGAGCTTTGGGCACTGGTAAAGATATGTAGATGTTAACTTTTTCTCAAGTTTCATTTCTGGTTTTGTAGAGATTTGTAAGACAGATTTGTAAGATAGTTTTTAATTCTGTAAAGAACTAGAATATAGCCTGAATATCAAGGAACTGGCCCACCTTTTTTTTTTTTCTTTTAATTTTTAAATTTTTTTATAAACATATAATGTATTATTAGCCCCAGGGATACAGGTTTGTGAATCGCCAGGTTTACACATTTCACAGTACTCACCATAGCACATACCCTCCCCAATGTCCATAACCCCACTACCCTCTCCGGCCCCCCTCCCTCGGCCCACCTTTTTAACTAGATTTGTTTCTTCATATTAGGGAGATTTTTAACTAAAATGAGAACCAAAAGATTTCTGTCTTTGGAAAATCTGTATTAAATAAAGCCATTCAGCTTTATTTCTGAGAGACTTTATTTCTGGTTATACAATTGAACCTTGGCATCTGTTAACCTTATGTTAGTATAAAGTATTAGCTTTATACCTTAAAAAGTTTGCTGCTTTTTAGGGGACATGAATTCTTTGTTGGGAGAAGAGGTGTCTGAACTATATCTACAAAGATCATTGCATGAAAATGAGTGAAGCTGGCAGGGGTTGGTTACAGTAAACTAAACCCTATAGTTTGTTCCCAGTGAGTCTGCTAATTTCGCTTTCTGGCTTTTGGCATTTACAGGAATAGCCTGTATACTTTGAACCTTGAGATTAGGCTGGAGTGCTCTCTGTAAATTATGGAGGGAAGGGGAAGCTAAAACAGGCAGATGGAGTGGATTTTAAGGAGCAGAATTTTCATTAGATGTGGACATTTACTTAAGTCTGATTTTGTTTTATCTTACTAGAGGGATCCCTACAACCAGCCATTATATTAATAAGGCAATTGAGAGCTCTTTCTAAAGACTGTTTTTTTCCAAATAGAACCAATTTAAAGGACCCATCCTCCAGCCGTTGACAAGTAGGATCTCATTCATTTTAATATTGACTCATACCAATGAGCCTTTTCATGGCTTACACAAAGACAAGAGGCATCCGGAGGGCGAAGACCTCATTGCACAGGTGATAAGAATGACTTGTGTACACGGTGTCCAGTCTCCCACAAACATGAATCGTGAATCGCCTTTAGTCATAACTGCCTATTCTGTGATACCAGGCAAGTAGTCTGGAATGGGATTTTCTAGCACTAACAAGCAACATAGGTTGAGATGACAAAGGCCTCTTACGGGCTGGGACCTCTTAAGACAAACTCGTCTGAGAGCCGACACTGCCCGACAAAGAGAGCACAGCTTGTAATTGTGTGTCTGGGATCCCAAGTCTGTTCAGCTGGCCATGAGTGTGCACCCCAGTACTTGCCCCCTCCAGATGGGGAAGACCACAGAGACCACAAAGCCGAGCTATTAGAACAGAACAAGAAGAAAGGAAACCCCTTACCCAGTGTTGGTCTGTGCTGGTGTTTGTGTGCACATTAACCGCGGTAGCTAAGCCTTGGGTCTCTTGGAGCTGGTCTTGGAAGGGGGCGGGGGGGGTGCTTCAGGGTTGGGAACTGTGTTGTCTTACGTAGTATCTCATTGCATGGAAGTTTCTCGAGGTTGGCTGGTGACCTACTGTCAGTCTAACCCTTTCCTTGACCAACTTACCCCTAACACAGGCGTCTTTGAGTTAGATGGCAAGTGCTCTTCATGCTCACACACTTGACCTGTGCCCACCAATTTTTTGTGGCTTTTTGGTCTTCAAGATCCCCGTTAGCTGTACCCTTAGGTACACAAACCAAGATAAACAAACATGTACCTCACCCCACCAGCACTAATGAAAACCTGTCACTGCAGACTGGCCAACAGAAGAGCATGTGCCCCCATCTACTACTACTACATGTGCTACTGTGGTGCACTAAATGAGAGACTCTGGGAAGACTGCAGACAGGAAATGGGAAAAGAACTAAACCAGTAAACCCCAGTTAAGTGGGGAATGCAGACTGGAACTGGGGAAGGGATTCCAATGTGGGATTGCAGAATAAATCAAGCGAGAAGAACAGGCACTCTGTTACAATCCCTGTCGGTTTAAATGGACCCATTAACCCCAGACTGGAAAGCCAGTTAGAACAGTATCTCGAATGTAAGTGGTACAAAGCTGAAACCTAGGGGCTCTTAGCAGTGGCCCTTGGAAATGGTAAGAAGAACCAAACTCAAAAACGTTCACGGGATGCCGTGCCTGTGTTTCTCAGTGTCCCCGAATGCCATGAGAAATTCAATTCATAGCCCAGTGCTACAGCCACATCTGTTAAAAAAACAAGATTTAACCAAGTATATTTGGAGATCCAGTTGGCTTTATTAAATGATTCAAGATCCGGAAGCAGCAAGTAGAAGGGAGCTCTAAGGATGCATACAAAATGGGAAGTTCTTTTTGTTTTTGTTTTTTTAATAGGAAGGAGGGTGGGGCAAGAAAATCATTAGCTTAAAAAAAAGGGTTGTTTTCAGTCAAGGTCCCTTTCCAGGAGGTCTCACACGAAAGGCCTCCTCTTCCTTTGGGGGATTAGCCTAGTGGCACAAATTGGCACCCTTCAGAAAATTCCTGACTAATCAGTTAAGACTTTTTCTGGGGGAGGTTGAAACTGCGAGTAGATTAGGTATTAAGGTATCTTGTTTGAGGTCCCAGCCTGAGTGATGCCATTTTGGGCCTGTGGTTTTCTTTTTTACCAAGTAAACACAACTGTGGGAAACATACTGTCTTATTACTAGACATTTTGTGCTAAGAAATATTAGGCCAGTGATAATTTCAAAATACCCTTTACTCCAGCAAGTCTGCTTCCAAGAATGTTCCTAGCTGATCTGTAGGAATGCATGTGAAATAATTTATGTAGGAGGTTACTCAGTGCAGCATTGTTTGTAATGATAAATGGTGAGGTATGATCTACGTGTCTGCCAGGGGGACCCAGATTAAATAAATGATGCATCTGTGAGGAGGAAAAAATCATTTCCTTCTATTCTCCTAAGTTCCCGCTGGGGCCCCTGTAGCAAAAGACATGAATAGGAAAAAAACATACAAATGTGTAAATTTTACAGGATACTTGAGCCTTTATAAGGAAGTGATAACCAAAGGGTTAAACCTGAGTATTTATGCTAGATCTGGTGAAGTGGGAAATTGTGGGGAAATGTGATAAGAGGAGTATGAGCTAAGTGTGGTAAACTCCGGGAACAGCAAGGCCTGTTCTTTCGGATTTCTTTTGGTGTCCCTCCATCTTCAATGACGAGGTTGCCCATCACCTGCCCTAACCCCTATCAGGAATAGGGAGGGCACCTGTCATCTGAGGGTCTTAACACGTGCTTCAGGGGGAGGTCAGAAAATCTTTCCTGCACCTGCTCTTTCTCACATACCTTGTGCTTCATGTTGTTAATAAGGTCAAGGTACCAAATTTGAGCCACCACACGTATTTTACAGGCCCTGGACCTTGTCAAGTCTACTGTATGGACAGTGGAATATGCAAACCTAAAGAAAATGGAGAAACTTTAACATATGGATATGAAAGAACTCCAAAATATATTGTTAAATGAGGAAAAAGGGGGAGGAGGGCATGAATTATGGGAGAGGGAGTATGTATGTGTATTTGTACAGACAAAGATCTATGGAAGGATACACAGGATCTAGTAATGGTGGATACCTTTGGAGGTAGAGGGGTGGTCATTAAGCAGGAAAGGGAGGAGGTGGGAAGGAATCTATACTTTTTTAAATTCTTTTTTGGTTTTTGAACCATATAACTATTAGCCTAAGTAAAGGTCAAACAGAATTATATTTAAAAATCTAAGAAAATTTTTCACTCTCTAACACACCTTATTGACATTATTAGTTACCACCATTTTGGATTAATGTACATTTGTAGAAGTTATTTGAATTAAGTCTATTAGTTTAAGCTATTAAGCTATTAAAGTGATCCAAAATTATTAGAAAAAAAACTCTTGGGTCATAAATAGTCAATAGAAGGTTCACAGGGTGAGAGAAACTGGCAGGGCCTGCGTCTGCTGATGCTTCTACCTTGTTCCTTATCTTTCAGATGGTTCCTTCATCACCTTCAGGCCAAGTTCGAGGTTATTATGTAGACTGGAAAATGTTGCGTGATGTGAAGAGACGAAAAATGGCTTATGAATATGCAGATGAGAGGCTGCGGATCAATTCACTCAGGAAGAATACCATTTTGCCAAAAGATCTTCAGGTGAGCTGATTGATGAGTCCCTGTCTACCCCAAGATCATTCTCAAATCAGAGCACCATTGATACTGTTGTGACTTAGTAACAATAAAATATCTGGAGAATATGATCAAAATCTCCTAGTCAACATAATTGAACACACTTGAAGTGATTTTGGTGAGTTTCAGCCTGAAGAGAACTATTCATTCCTAACTAGCCTTTTAACCGTTTCACTAGATGACACTTAAAAAGTATTGGTGTGGGGGGCACCTGGGTGGCTCAGTAGGTTAGGCCTCTGCCTTTGGCTCGGCTCAGGTCAAGATCTCGGTCCTGGGATCAGGCCCTGCGTCAGGCTCTTTGCTCTGCAGGGAGCCTGCTTCCCCCTCTCTCTGCCTGCCTCTCTGCCTGCTTGTGATCTCTCTCTCTATCAAATAAATAAAATCTTAAAAAAAAAAAGTACTGGTTCATGGTAGCCACACAAATTGAGCAATTATTTTGACCTAAGATCTCCCCCACTCCCTGACTTCTTCCCACTCTCTCAACTGTCAAAGCTTTGGGAGGCTCTGCTGACCCATGAGGCTGGCCACATGCCTCGTAGGTGGCCTACACGGGTCCTCCCCCAGGGCAGTTCCGAGCCTGCCTCTCTGAACTCCTTTGCCCACTTCTCTGTGCTGAGGTGGCTTTCCATCTAGGTTTACTTTCTTGTACTCCTTAACTTGAGTAAGAGGATGTCAACCCTGTTTGACTTCTTGAAGCATAAGGTCCTGCACTTACCTGGTGACATAGAATACCTCCATTCAAGAGTCTTGTCGGGGTGCTTGGGTGGTTCAGTCCGTTAAGCAACGGACTCCTGATTTCAACCCAGGCCGTGATCTCAGGGTCCTGGGATCCAGCCCTGCATCTCTGGCCTCTGTACGTAGCAGAGAGTCTGCTTCAGAGTTCTCTTCCTCTCCCTTCTCCTCTCCTCATCTCCCTCCCTCCCTCTTGCTCTCTCTCTCCAATAAATAAATAAGTCTTTAAAGAAACAAAGCATAAGAGTCTTACCAAGGAGTATAACTCAAACTCGGGACTACTGAAACTGTCAAAAGCTCAGAGTGAGATTAAAAAAAACTACTTAAAGAAGCTGGCTGAATAATATACAGGCCATTCATTACTACAGATTTTTTAAAACTTTGTCTAGATTAGCCATCAGCAGAAAACTGATTGCCCTGAACCACTCTGTTAGAGCCTTTACCATACGGCATTAAGCTACTTGCCTATATTTAGGGAGTAGTAGGAGGTGGCCCCTGAGAATCAGCTTAAGGTGTCACAGAGGAATTACTGAAGAAGACCCCCAGAAGAAATGGCTCTGGTATGAGACCCAGCAGTAGCTTTTCAAAGACTCTGAGAGTTGTAGGAATTGATCCTGGCTCTGTGTTGCCTACCAAATAGCAAACAAATCAAACTTATGCCCCCAATTTAAGTGTTTTGGGGAACAAGGAGTGGTATATGTGTTTGTATATGGTAGGTACATGCGTACGTCAGTAACTTAGAGCTCTTCTAGGACAGCTTCCAGGGAACTTCACTTGCAGCCTCGTGATTTCTCCTCTCCAGTCCTCTCTGCAGCGCTGTCTACTATTCACTGACTAGCTGTGTTGTTTATAATTCTCTAAGTATCTCATAGTGGGAACACATGCGTAAGCTTTTGGAGATTAGGAAATAATTCTTTTTTTAGATGTGCAACATATGTATTTTGATAATTCTCTTTGTTTAAGATTTTATTTATTTATTTGACAGATCACAAGTAGGCAGAGAGGCAGGCAGAGAGAGAGTTGGGGAAGCAGGCTACCTGCTGAGCAGTGAGCCCGACGTAGGGCTCGATCCCAGGACCCTGAGACACTTCACTGACTGAGCCATCCAGGTGTCCCATCTTTTTTTTTTTTAAGATTTTATTAATTTATTTGACAGACCATGAGAGAGAGAACACAAGCAGTGGGAGAGGGAGAAGCAGGCCTCCTGCAGAATAGGGAGCCCCATGTGGCGCTTGATCCCAGGACCCTGGGATCATGACCTGAGCCTAAGGCAGACACTTAACGACTGAGCTACCCAGGCACCCCTGTCCATCTTTTTTTGTTTTTTAATTAAGTGTATAGTTCACATGCACTGTTTGTTTCAGGGATACAACATAGTAATTCAGCAACTCTATACGAAAGGTTATGCTCACCACCAGTGTAGTTACCATATAACACTATTTACAATACATTGACTATATTCCTTACGCTGTACATTTCATCCCTGGGACTTACGCAGTCCATGACTGGAAGCCTGTACTTTCCACTTCCTTTCACCCCTTTTGCCAAGGTATCTACCTACTTACTTTCTGGCAGTCACCAGTTTTCTGTTCTTATGGCTCAGTTTCTGCTATAGTTGTTTATTTGTTCATTTGTTTTGTTTTTTAGATTTCACCTATATGTGAAATCATAGGGATTTGTCTTTCTCTGATTTATTTCACTTAGTATAATAACTTCTGAGTCCATCTGTGTTGTCACAAATGGCAGGATCTAATTTTTTAAGGCTGAATAATATTCCGTTGTATATACACACTGCATCTTCTTTATCCATTCATCTATCATTGCACATTTGGGTTGCTTCCGTATCTTGATTACTATAAATAATGCTGTGCTAGGATAGGGGTGCATGTATTCTTTGGAATTACTGTTTTTGTTTACTTTTTGCAACTACCCACTTGAGGAATTACTGGATTTGTAGTATTTCTATTTTTCATTTTTTGAGGAAACTACTGTTTCCCTCAGTGGCTACACCAGTACACGTTCCCGTCAACAGTAGAGGAGGAGCCCATTTACTCTACATCCTTACCAACATTGGATTTTACCCACTCTGAAAGTTGTAAGCTGATAGACCTCATTGTGGTTTTGATTTTCATTTCCTTGATCTTGATGTTGAGCATCTTTTCATGTGTCTTTTGGCCATCTATATGTCTTCTTTGAAAAAATGTCTGTTTAAGTCCTCTCCCTATTTCTTAATTGGATTATTTGGGTTTTTGATATTGAGTTGTTGAAGTTCTTCTTTTGTTTTTTGGGGTTTTTTTGAAGATTTTATTTATTTACTTGACAGAGAGAGAGACAGTGAGAGAGGGAACACAAGCAGGAGGAGTGGGAGAGGGAGAAGCAGGCTTCCCACTAAGCAGGGAGCCTGATGTGGGGCTCAGTCCCAGGACTCTGGGATCATTCCCAGAGCCAAAGACAGAAGCTCAACGACTGAGCCACCCAGGCACCCCAAGTTGTTTAAGTTCTTTATGTACTTTGGATATTAACCCTTTATCAGATGTATTGTTGGTAGACATCTTTCCCCATTCAGTAGGTTGCCTTTTTGTTTTGACGATGGTTTCCTTCCATCTGCAAAAGCTTTTTATTTTGCTGTAGTCCCGATAGTTTGTGTTTTTGTTTCCCTGGCCCGAGGAGATGTATCTAGAAAAATGTTGCTAGGCTGATATCCAAGATATTCTCTATGTTTTCTAGGAGTTAAATGGCTGCAGGTCTCACATTTAGGTCCTTAATCCATATTAAGTTTATTTTTCTGTATGGTACAAGTAAGTGGTCCAGTTTCATTCTTCTGCAGGTAGCTGTCCAGTTTTCCCAACACCATTTATTGGAAAGACTGTCTTTTCCTCATTGTACATTCATTCCTCTTTTGTCATAGATTAATTGACCATAAAAGCATGGATTTATTTCTGGGCTTCCTATTCCATTGACCTGTTTTGTCTCTTTTTCTGCCAGTACCATACTTCTGATTATTATAGCTTTGTGGTATATCTTGAAATCTGGGATTGGGATACCTCCAGCTTTGTTGTTTCTCAGGATTGCTTTGGCTATTCGGGGCTTTCTATAGTTCCAGACAAATTTTTGTTCTAATTCTTTGAGAAATGGTGTTGGTATTTTGATAGGGATTGCACTGAATCTATAAATTACTTGGGGTAATGCGGACATTTTAATAATAATAATTCTTCCAATCCATGACCATGCAGTATCTTTCCAGTTTTTGTATTGTCTTCAATTTCTTTCATCAGTGTCTTAACAGTTTTCAGAGTATAGATTTTTCACCTCCTTGGTTAAATTTGGCAAACATACTAAAGGTAGTAGATTATTCACTTATAAAGCCAATATGGAGGTTAAAACCTAAAAACTAAAGTAGAATAATCCATTTTATCTATGAAAATTAGTCTAAAGATACACAAAATAAGATATAAAATATGACATCATATACATAAAACATGGAGGGCAGGAATTTAGTGCTTTTATTTTTTTTTTTTTAAAGATTTTTTTAATTTTTATTTATTTATTTGAGAGAGAGACAGTGAGAGAGAGCATGAGCGAGGAGAAGGTCAGAGAGAGAAGCAGACTCCCTGTGGAGCTGGGAGCCCGATGTGGGACTCGATCCTGGGACTCGATCCTGGGACTCGATCCTGGGACTCCAGGATCATGACCTGAGCCGAAGGCAGTCGTCCAACCAACTGAGCCACCCAGGCGTTCCAATTTAGTGCTTTTAGTTCATACTTTAGCTACAGTCAATGTAATAAAGACTTAGATGCATAAGATGTTATATATAAGCCAGTAGTAACCACAAATGAAGTTAAAGTAGATACACAAAAAATAAAAAGAAATCCAAGCATAACACTAAATAAAATGTCAAACTCCAAGGGAAGAGAGCAAGAGAAGGAAAAAAAACAGACAAACACGATAAGGACACAATGAACAAACTGATAGTAAGTGCATATCTATCAGTAATCATTTAAATATGAAGGACTAATTGCTCTAATCAAAAGACATAGTGTGACTGAATGGATAAAAAGAAAGATCCAGCTGCATGCTGCCAGGACACTCATCTTCAAGACCTAAAGATAGATACAAACTGAAAGTATGGGATAGAAAAACATATTGCATGCAAATAAAAATGAAAACCAAAAAAAACAGGCTAGCAATACCTTAGGCATGTTTTCTGCACTCTGGGGATGGCAGAGGAAGAGGTAAACCAAGGTTTCATTTTGGAGATAGAAAGCATATCTGACTCAGCTGTGATTTTACCTAGCACTCCACAGGCCTGTGCCAGTCCACCGTCTCCCCATATAAGCAGTTCAGGAAGACAAGCTGTGAGTGCAACACTTAGAGAATGATTAAGGAAAGCTAGATCTTCATTTAATTCCTGTTGCAGTGTGGTAAGACGTCTTAAGTAAAGAATGAAGAAAATGATCAGATTTTTCAGAGATACCAGCATCTTCAACGGAAGGAAACTGGTATTTCAAAAAACTTTTAAACACACAGTGAATTTGAAGAAAGTACATACTTGAAAAATACCTTCAAGAATGTCTGTGCAGGGGCACCTGGGCAGCTCAGTTGATAAGAGTGTGCTGCTCTTGATCTCAGGGTTGTAAGTTTGAGCCCCATGTCAAGTTTTAGAAATTACTTAAAAAGAAATCTTAAAAAAAAAAATCTGTGCATGTGAATCTAAATCACTTGGTACTAAGGCATTCAGTGATCTACAGAGTGACTTTGTAGAAGAAGATCTTCCCGGGACGCCTGGGTGGCTCAGTTGGTTAAGCAGCTGCCTTCGGCTCAGGTCATGATCCCAGCGTCCTGGGATCGAGTCCCACATCGGGCTCCTTGCTCAGCAGGGAGCCTGCTTCTCCCTCTGCCTCTGCCTGGCATTCTGTCTGCCTGTGCTTGCTCTCTCCCCCTCTCTCTCTCTGATAAATAAATAAAATCTTTAAAAAAAAAAAAAAAAAAAAGGTCTTCCCAAACAAAGATTAAGAAAAAGCAAAATTGGTGAAGAGATTGAGGAGAAAAAAACACCTTTGGGGGCTAAAACTGGTCAAAATGTACAGATCAAAGACTGACCTGTCTCGGGCCACAATTGCTTTATGAGTTGTATCAGCTATGGCTGAGAAGAAACCCAGCCTTACTCAGTCGGTAGACCACTGTGGGTTAGATGATAAATTGTTATTCTATAGTAGAAACGAAGACTTTATGGGTATTTAATTCATAATTTTTTTCTCCAATGTTTCTGGGGATGATGACTCAAAAGATAATATATTTTAAAAGGAAGGTAGAGACCATTAGGGTTTAGAGAGAGAGATCTTGAACATCACTTTAGGGCACTCTGTTATATAGCTATAAAATAAAATGAAAATTTAGTATTTTGGATAAATTTGGCAAAGAAAATTTGGCATTTTTTTTAAAATGTGAAAAGAAACTTAGATCACGCTTTAAAAAAATAATTTGAGCATTTCTGAAAGTCAGGCTTTTGTTTTAAGTTTGTATTTATTTAAGTAATCTTTATACCCAGTGTGGGACTCAAACTCATGACCTCGATATCCAGAGTTGTATGCTCCACTCACTGAGCCAGCCAGGTGCCCCTGGAAGTCAGTTATAATAGATTGTTTTGTTTATTATGGTTTAAAAAAAAAAAAAAAGCTTTATTTTAAATAATAAAAAATAGTGGTAAATGTCTAAACCTAAAGTGGTCTAAATTTGGCTTCCTGTTTCCTTAGTTTATGAACCTTGTTTTGTAAGGTAGCAAGAAACAAGGGCATTAGATGATGATAAAGGAATTAGTCCACCCAGAGGATATATTAATTGAGACTATCTCTGTACCCAACATAGGACCACCTAAATACATAAAGCAAATATTAATAGATATAAAGGGAGAGACTGGCAGTAAAACTAAATGGTAGGGAGCTTTAATACCCAATTTACCTCAATGGACCATCCAGAAAGAAAATAAGGAAGCCATGGTTTTGAATGACACATTAGACCAGACAGACCTAGCATATATATAAAACATGCTATCCAAAAACAGCAGAATACACATCCCTTTCAAGTACACAGGGAACATCTCTAGGATAGATCACATGTAAGGTCATAAAACGAGTCTCAATAAATATAAGAGGACTGAAATCATATTAAACATCTTTTCTGACCATAGCAGTATGAAACTAGAAATCAGTTACAAGAACAAAACACAAACACTTGAAGAATAAACGTGACATTAAACAATGAATGGATCAGGAAAAAATCAGAGAAAATTAAAAAATACATGGAGACAAATGAAAACGAACACAGTAAAGTTCAAAATCTTTAGGACACAGCAAAGGCATTTCCAAGAGGGAAGTTTAGAGTCATACAGGCCTACCCCAAGAAACAAGAAAAATCTCAAACAACCTAACCTAACACTTAAAGGAGCTAGAAAAAGGACAAAATCTCAAAGCTAGTAGATGGAAGGAAATAATGAAGATCAGAACAGAAATAAATGAAGTAGACATGGGAAAAAAAATAGAAAAGATCAGTGATGAAGCTGATTTCTTTGGAAAGATGAATAAAACTGACAAGCATTTAGCCAGACTTATCAAGAAAAAGTAAGGAATGAAATAAAAAATGAAAGAGGAAATAACTGATATTACAGAAATAACAACAGATTACAAGAGAATATTTGAAAATTATATGCCAGCAAATTGGACAACCTAGAAAAAAATGGATGAATTCCTAGAACCTGCAATTCCCCACAGCAAATCAGGAAGAGAGAAAATTTGAACAGACCAAGTACTAGTAATGAAATTGAGCTGGTAATCAAAAAACTCCCAACAACACAATTACAGGACCAGATGCCTTCACAGATACAGTCTATAAAACATTTAAAGAAGAATTAATATCTGTTCTTCTCAAACTATTCCAGTAAATAAAAGAGGAAGGGAAACTTCCAAAACTTCATTCTACATGGCCCCTGTTACCTGGTACAAAAACCAGACAGAAACACTACAAAAAAAGAAAACCACAGGCCAAAATCTCTGATGAACATGGGGGGGGAAAATAAATAAATAAAAAGTAAGTTACTAAAAAAAATTAGCAAAGCAATGTCAGCAGTACATTAGAGGTTCATGTATCACAGTAAAAGGGATTTATTTCAGAGATGTGTGGTTCACTTGTGGCAAATGAATCAACATGATATTCAGACTAACCGGAAAGGGTAAGAACCATATGATCATCTCAGTAGATGCATTTGACAAAATACAACAGCCATTCATGATAAAACTCAACAAAGTGGATTTAGAGAGAACATACCTCAACATATGAAAAATCTACAGCTAGTGTCCTACTTGGTGGTGAAAAATTGAAAGCTTTTCCACCAAGTTTGGAAACAAGACTAGGCTGTCCACTTTCACTGCTTTTATTTGACATAGTACTGGAACTCTGAACTGCAGCAGTCACACAAGGAAAAAAAAGAAAAGTCATCAAAATTGGTAAAAAAAGTAAAACTGTTTACTGTTCATAGGTGACTTGATACTATATAGAGAAAACCCGTGAGCACCTGGATGGCTCCAGGTTAAGCATCGAACTCTTGGTTTCAGCTCTAGTCATGATCTCAGGGTCATGAAATCGAGCCGGGTGTTGGTTTTTGTGCTAAGCACAGGGTCTGCTTGAGAGAGTCCCTTTCTTCCTCTCCCCCCCCCCTCCTTCCTCCACTTACATGCAGTACATGTTCTCGCTCTCTCTCTAAAATAATAAATGATAAAATAATAATAAAATCTGTAAAAGAAGAAAACCCAAATGACTCCACCAAGGAACTGTTAACTGATAAATGATTTTAATAAAGATGCAAGATAAAAATATGGCATTCCTCTATAATAATGAAGTAGCAAAAAGAGAAATTAAGAAAACAATCCCATTTAGAGTTACACCAAAAAAAAATAAAGTACGGAGAAAATATTCTTTGAAACTTAATAGTTTGTGTTAAGTTAGTGGCTTTTGTATGCATTTTCTTGTTTAATTTATGCACTTTTCATATGTTAGAGTAATTACTGTGATTTCTCAGTCTAGCACAGGGTCAGTCATAATTGTCATATTTAAGTGAATATAATCACACACTAGTATGTTCATAAACAAGAATAAAATCATTAACGCAGGCTTCTGTAGTAGTAATCTCTCTTTCCTCCATCTCAACCACTTTTCCCCTTATCAGATTCATTCTCTCTATTGCAAACAATCTTTTAAAAATGTAAATCTCATCCATTCTCTCATCTTTGCTTCTCCAGCAGTCAGAATCTTTACCATAGGTGTCAGGGCTCTGTTACCCTTCTCCAGCCTCCTCTTAAACCCATTTCCTCTTATTGATCTGCATCCCAGAGGTTTCATGACTCAAAAATCATAAGAAAAATAATCTAGCTTTGTATCTTAAGGAACTAGAAAAAGAAGAGTAAACTAAGCCCAGGTTAGCAAAAGAAAGGGAGTAACAGGGCACCTGGCTTTCTCAGTCGGTAGAATGTGCAGCTCTTGATCTCCAGGTCATGAACTCAAGCCTCACATTGGGTGTAGTTTACTGTTTAAAAAAAGAAGAAGGAAAAGAAATAAAAAGATTAAAGCAGAAGTAAATGAAATAGAAACCAGAAAACACTATGGATCAATGAAACTAAGAGCTGATGTTTTGAAAAGATAAAATTGACAAATCTTTAGCTAAACTGAGTTAAAAAGAGCAAGAACTCAAAATCAGAAATGAAAAAGGAAACATTACAACTGATATTACAGAAATACAAAGTATCGTAAGAAACTGATATGAACCAGGGCGCCTGGGTGGCTCAGTTGGTTGAGCATCTGCCTTTAGTTCAGGTCATGATCCCGGGTCTGTGATTGAGCCCTGCATCGGGCTCCCTGGTAAGCAGGGAGTGTGCTTTTCCCTCTCCCTCTGCCACTGCCCCTGCTAGTACTCTTTTGCTCTCTGTCAAATAAATAAATAAAATCTTTAAAAAAAAAAAAAAAAGGAAAGAAACTTTCCTTTGAAAGTTTGAGCAATTATATGCCAACAAATTGGATAACCTAGAAGAAATAGATAAATTCTTAGAAATATACCTCCTAATAAGACTAAATGGAGAAGAAATAGAAAATCCGAACTGACCAATAATAATAACACTATTGAATTAGTAATCAGAAACATTTCAAAAAAGCCCAGTGCCATGTGGCTTCCTGAGCAAATTCTATCAAACATTTAAAGGTGAATTAATACCAGGGTGCCTGGGTGGCACAATTGATTAAGTGCCTGAATCTTATTTCCGGCTTGGGTCATGATTTCAGAGTTGTGAGATCAACTCCTGCCTCAGGCTCCTCATTGGGTGTGGAGCCTGCTTGGGATTCTCCCCTTCTCCTTCTGCCCCTCCCCCTTCTCCTAAAATTTTAAAAAAAAAAAATTTTTTTTTAAATAAAAAGGTGGATTTAATACCAATATTTCTCAAACTCTTCCCAAAACTTGAAGTCAAGGGACCACTTCCAAATTTATTTTATCAAGCCAGCATAACCCGGTTACCAAACCCAGATAAGAACACTATAAGGAAAAAAACTACAGGGGTGCCTAGGTGGCTCATTTGGTTAAGCTTTTGTGGTTAAACAAGTTTAAAAAAAAAAGGTAAAACTGTCTTTGTTTGCAGATGTGATCTTTTATAAGGAAAAACCTAAAGATTGCACCAAATACTGTTAGAACTGATAAATGAATTCAGTAAAGTGGAAGGATATGAAAATCAGTTGTGTTTGTGTAGACTAAAAGCAAAATATCTGAAAAAGAAATAACACAATCATATGTACAATAGCATCAAAATCAGTAGAATACGTAGGAATAAACTTCAGGAAGGGAGAGATCTGTATGCTGGAAACTATAAGGTATTGATGAGAGAAATTGAAGAAGACATAAATGAAAAGATATGCTGTATTCATGGATCAGAAGAATTAATATTGTTAAAAAGTCCATACTTGGGGCAATTGGGTAGTTTTCGGTTTAGTGTCTGACTTGATTTCAGCTCATGAATAGGAGATCGAGCCCCATGTCGGTCTCCTTGCTCTGTGGGGAGTCTCTTTGGCCTTCTCTCTTGCCATCTCCCTCTACCCCTCTGCCCCTCAAATAAATAAGCCTTGAAAAGAAAAGGAAATGTCCATACTACACAAAGTCATCTATAGGCTTTTTGTAATCCCTATCAAAATTTCAAAGGCATTTTTCACAAAAGTAAAAAAAAAAAAAAATCCTAAAATTCATAGGTGATTCCTATGAAGAAGAACAGAAGAACCCTGAATAGCCAAAGCAGTCCTGAGAAAGAACAAAACTGGAGGCAACACACTTCCTAATTTAAATTGTTATAGGGGCTCCTGGCTGGCCCAGTCAGTGGAGCTTGCAAGCCTTGATCTCAGGGTTGTGAGTTCCAAGCCCCACACTGGGTGTTGAGATTACTTAAAAATAAAATCTTAAAAAAAACCACTTTATTACAAAGTTGTAATATTCAAGATAGTATGATACTGTGTAAAAAACAGACACCTAGAACAATGGAAGAGAACCAAGAGCCCAGGAATAAACCTACTCCTATGGGTTCAACAAATATTCAACAAGGGAACCCAAACTACTCAGTGGAGAGAAAATAGCTGCTTTAATAAATGGTGTTGGGGCCACTGGATGTTCACATGCAAAAGAATGGAATTGAACTCCTATCTTACACCACTCACAATAATTCACTCAAAATGTGTGAAAACTTAAAAGTAAAACCTGAAACTGTAAATCTTCTACAAGAAAACACAAGAGAAAAGCTCCTTGACATTAGTCTTGGCGGTGATTGTTAAGATAGGACACCAAAAGCACAAGCAAACAAAAGCAAAAATAAGTGGGACTACATAAAAGTAAATGCTTCTGCACGGCAAAGGACTTGATAAAGAGTTAATATCCAAAATATATAAGGAACTCCTATAGTTCAATAGCAAAAAAAAAAAGTTGAAAAATGAACAGAGAATCTGAGTAAACATTTTTCCAAAGAAGACCTAAAAACGTCTGCTACAGGAACATGAAAAGATGATCAGTATCACTTATGATCAGGGAAATGCAAATCAAAACCACAATGCAATATCACCTCCTACCTGTTGGAATGACATTACCAAAAAGACAACGGATAAGTTTCGGTGAGGATGTGAAGAGAACCCTTCTGCCCTGTTGGTGGGAATGTAAATTGGTGCATTAATTATTGAAAACTGTATGAAGTTTCCTCAGATAGTTAAAAATAGAACTACCATATGGCCCAGCAGTTCTATTTCTGAGTGTCTGAAGAAAATGAAACTAGTGATTCAGGAAGATATCTGCACCTCCATGTTCACAGCAGCATATTTACAACAGCCAAGATAATGGAAGCAGCCTAAGTGTCAACGTTTTTCTAGTGATGTCTCCTCAGGCAAGGGAAACAAAAGCACAGATAAACTATTGGGACTAACACCCCCAATAAAAGCTTTTGCACGTCTAAGGAAACCATCAACAAAGTAAAAAGACATCCTACTGAAGAAGATATTTGCAAATGATATATTGCAAATGATAAGAGGTTAGTAGGCAAGATATATAAAGGACTTCTACAACTCAACACCAAAAACAAATAATCCAATTTAAAAATAGAGGGAAAAAAAAAAGAGAGATCTGGCAGAGGACCTGAATAGACATTTTTCCAAAGAAGACTTCCAGATGGCCAACAGACACATGAAAAGATTCTCCACATCACTCATCATCCGGGAAATGCGAGCCAAAACTCCAAGGCGATTTGACCTCACACCCGTCTGAATGGTTAGAAGTAAAAAAGAAATAACACGTATGAGCAAGGATGTGGATTAAAGGGAAACTTCATGTGTGTTGGTGGGGATATAAATTGGTCTAGGTACTGTGGAAGACAGTATGGAGGCTTCTCAAGTAAGTAAACATAGAACTATCGTATGATTCAGTAATTCCGCTACTGGGTATTTACCTGAGGAGAACAAACCACTAATTCAAAGATACATGCACCCCAGTCTATACCACAGCAGCATTTACAATAGCCAAGATACGGAAGCAACACAAGTGTCCATCTTGCCATTTGCAGCAACATGGTTGGATCTAGAAAGTATTATAAGTGAAATAAGAGAAAAATGCCATAAGATTTCACATTCATGTGGAATCTTAAAAAACAACAAATACAGAAACAGACCCATAAATAGAAGAAACTGATGGTTGCCAGGATTGGAGAGGAGAGATGGGCATAAGCAGTGAAGGGGAATGGGAGGTGCAGGCTTCCCGTTATGGAATGAATAAGTCATAGGGATGAAGGGTGAGGTGCAGGGATTATAGTCCGTGGTATTGTGACAGAGTTGTGTGGTGACAGGTGGTAGGTACACATGCGGAAGCACAGCATAATGTATAGACTTGTCAAGTCGCTGCTGTAGACCTGAAATTAGTGTAACCATATTTCAGCTGTACTTCAATAGAAAAAAGATTTTTAAAAAGTTATGTAGCTGCCCTATTCATAATAGCTCAAAACTGAGAACTGCCCAGATGCCCATCAGCTATAGAGTGGGTAAATGAATTAACGCTCTATCACCACCAGTGGGAACAAACGGATTAGGGCACACGCAGCCGTACGGAGGAGTCTCACAAGCGTGTTACTGAATGAAAGAAACCAAAGAGAAATGAATAAAAAAGAATGGCATGATTAGATTTATATAAAACCTAAAGAAGGAGAACCCATCGGTCGCGTTAGTAACCAGGAGAGCTGCTGGCTAACAGTGCCTGTGTTAAGTGTCTACTACGAGCCACAGGACGGGGCTGGGGTGTTGACGATGTGTGTTTGCATTCCGGTTGCTTATTACAGAGCTGTTCTGTTAAAAGTGAGGGAGCTTCCCACATAACAGTTTATGGATTCTTGCATATCTGGGTTAAATTTCTCTTTTTTTTTTTTAAAGACTTTATTTATTTATTTGACAGAGATCACAAGTAGGCAGAGAGGCAGGCAGAGAGAGAGAGGAAGGGAAGCAGGCTCCCTGATGAGCAGAGAGCCAGATGCAAGGCTCGATCCCAGGACTCTGGGATCGTGACCTGAGCCGAAGCCAGAGGCTTTAAACCACTGAGCCACCCAGGTGCCCCTCTGGGTTAAACTTCTATAAATTTTTTAAAATTTATGTTGGGAGCATGCCAGACATTTCTGTCACTTGTCTATTTGTGTGTACCCAGATGTTAAGGTTCATGACTGTGTCTAAGGTTTTTTGGGGAAACTGAGTGCATTAGTGGCTCTAGCCCTTTGTTCCCTTACTCTGAGCATTGACTGAAGCATATAGAATAACTGTGCACATGTGATCGTTGTAATATTGTGACTTCCCTTAGGACGTGGCCGATGGAGAAATTGCTGCCCTTCCCCGGGATAGCTGTCCTGTTAGAATCCGAAATCGGTGTGTGATGACGTCCCGTCCACGTGGCGTAAAGCGGCGCTGGAGGCTTAGTCGTATTGTCTTCCGTCACTTAGCAGACCACGGGCAGCTGTCGGGGGTCCAGCGAGCAATATGGTGACCCGCTCCAGAACCCACTGAGCAGGGAACCCAGTTCTGACAAGAAGAGGCTTCTCTAATAGATGAAAACCTAGTTTTATAGGGGTCCAGGATGGGAGTTTAGTCTACCTGATGCTGCCTACAGTTAAAATACTTTTTAATTTTAAATGAAGAAATTTGGTGGATGTTTCATTTTGTCAGAATTCTGGCTATCTGCGGATTCTCTCTTCTCTTGGACTTAAAAATTAACCATACTGTTTCTATGCATAGAGAGTACAAGGAGTAGAGTAATAAAAAATAGTCTGTGAAAATATTTTCTGTATGCCTGCCTTTTCCTTCACACTTAATCTTTTAGCAACACATGAGGGTTCTTGTATTTTTTAGGGGCATTATTTTCTAAAGCAGAATTATCTCATAGCTAATGCAGCTCATGGACAAGTAGCTCATCGGGCAGTTTGTCAGATGGGCCGGCTTCCCCGAGCTGCACAGCACATTGTACCGCTAGCTTGTTGTTACAAAAACGATGTGTTAGAAGGTGCAGCTGGTGTTCTTGGTTATCTAACTCGGCCTCTGCTTCTCTGCGTGATGGCTGGAAAGAGGCAGAAACACTCAGTGTTTTCTTGTTCCATCTTCAGGGGCCTTTGGAACAAAAGGTCTCTTAAAGCCTCCAAAGATGTATCCAAGCAGGAAAGTTTTGTTGGAATAGTATGTATTTTCTTATTTCTGGTTTATCTATAACAAAAATGAATAAAGGTCGCAAAAGATTGTTTTGTTTAGTAACTCAACAGTGATCAGCCCAGTGATAAAAATGCCCAGGGTGTGAGTATGGAAGCACCCACTTAACATCTGGAATGTGTTCCTGGAGCTGAAATCTGGACTTATATCAGGAGGCAAGGGATGAGGTTTTTGCAGAGGGATCTGGGGGATGGAGGCGCGGAGGCATCAAAGAGCGTGACTGCAGTCCCTCTGTCGTATGAGAAACATGAAACACAAGACAAAGGCCGTATCATGGAAGATACATTATGTGAAGGTAAGACTTCATTGAAATGCCAACGATTAGGGGCGTGTGGGTGGCTCAGTGGGTTAAGCCTCTGCCTTCAGCTCAGGTCATGATCCCAGGACCCTGGGATCGAGCCCCACATCCGGCTCTCTGCTCAGCAGGAGTCTGCTTACCCCTCTTTCTGCTTGCCTGTCAACTTGTGATCTCCCTGTCAAACAAAATCTTAAAAAAAAAAAAAAGTCAATGATTGGAGAGTTTTAAGCAGAGGAATGATCTCATCAGTCACTTTCCAGATAACTGACAATGGCGTGGTAGATCTGGGCCAGGAGCAGAAAAGCTCCCGGCAAGATAACCAGTTGGGAGGATGTTGCAGTCGTTCTGCAAAGCCAGGGCGTGAACAAAGGTAGTTGAGGCAGGCACAGGATAGGTTGTAAAAAGTCTTACATGGAAAATTGGGCAAGACTTAGAGACTGATTATATTTAAGTGTTAAAGGGGACTGTGGGCTTCTGTTAGGGATGACTGCACGGATGGCAGAAGGCAACCCCCAGATAGAAAATACAGGCAAAGAATCGTTTGGAGGAAACTAGGCATGTGATGTGAGTTCAGGTTTCAGTCGTGCTGTTTGAAATGCCTTGGTCTCCCCAGTGAAGAGGCCCGGTGTGCGGCTGGATAGCAAGGATCTGCAACTGTGGTGGAGGTGAAGCTGTAAGAGTTCTCACAAACTTTGGATTCATGTTTCCCAAATTGGTATTACAGCTTACCAGCTGGAATGCTCTAATATCCCAACTAGTAACTAGTGTTAATCAGATTATAACTAGAACCTCACACTTGTTGATTTCCAGCATATCATTGATAAGCCACCCTCTTTTCATTTGTCTGCTTCAGGTGCCCAAGCATGATCCATCGATTTCATTTGGTTGCTGGGCCTCTCACTCGTTTTCAAGTCACTGGTTTGTTGGGGGAGCCACGTCATGCGTCCTGTAGGATGGCCAACATTTGGCTGTTTGCTTCTTCACGTGTCCTTTAATTTATTCCCCATCCCTAAAAACTTGTAGTTACACTGAGAGGCTTGACTAGATTCAGGTTTAGATTTTTAGGTGTGGATTTTCCCGTGTGCTGTGTACTTTGCCATGCCATCAGAAGGCAGCTTTCTGGTGTCCTCCCACTGCTGGGTCCTGAATTCTGTTAACTTGATGAAGGATATTTGGTATTTCTTCATTTTCTGGCATAAGATAATGCAGGCTTACCTTGTATATTTTCTGCCTCACATTTTTTCAAGGGTCCCTGGTCCTTTTAGTATGAAAGGTTTAGAGACCACATCTGAGCACTAAGAATGCTGCTGTTTGCTACTTAATTCTGAATTGTCATTGCCTTTAGGCCCTTTTGGGGGATGTTGCTAAGAAATATGCATTTTAAAAATATAATGTAAGTTTGTATCGATTCTGTTGTTAAGGTATAAACTCTTAATGACTCGAGTTATTCATTACCTTTATAATACATAAAAATTGCTTCAGCATACACTGATTTTACTCCTAAGTGATCAGTGTTAAGACTTCTGTGGGTTTGTCTTTGAACTCCCATTGCATTAGCAATGGAAAGTCAAAATACTGTGTTCTAAATCACTTGCAAGTATCACATTTGTTGCAACTTGGTTAGGTTTGTTTTCAAATGTTAGGATTACTTTTTATTTAGCTTTTAAATTGTTAAATTTTAGATGGTTCTAAAGTCAAAATTGCAGACAAAAATACACTCCCAAGTATGGTTTCCATCCGACCTCATCCTTTTCCCTACTGGTAACCATTATTAGTTTTGGGTTACTCTTCTAGTTGCTTTCTGAAATAAGTAAATATGTATATATGTCTGTGTATTCACCTGTCTCACCCTTTTGGACATTAAGGTAAGTATACCATAAACAATTTTCTGCACTTTGTTTTTTCCTGGATCTTGATCATTCTGTATGTAGAAATATTCATTTCTTTTTGTGACTATAAGAACCCCCTCCCCAGCTGTTTATTCAGATAGTCCTCAATTAATTGGCATTTGGGTATTTCTATTTTTTTGCATTTATCATTCATTTTTGCCAATATTAGCTGTGGGAAAGAGCCTAGAAGTAGAACTGTGAGTCAAAAAGGATAAATGCATATGTAATTCTGGTGGGTATTACCAGCTATGCTTCTGTAGGAGTTTTAACTTCCACAACCTTTATTTCATTCCTGTATTGGGTATTTCCCTGTACTCTCAATAGGTTGAACTTCTCTAAGTTTTTCCAGTAAAAGATAGTGTTTTTTTCTTCTGAAGGAGGGGAGCATCTTTAGTACAAGTTAAAAGTTACATTCCTTTTCCTATGAACTTCGTAATTTGGAAATCCTCAGTTATGTCATGTTTTGGAGGTTACTGTGGAGCTTTTCTGCCACATGAACACTATGTGGTTAAATTACTAATATTTAGCTTCATTACTTCTAGATTGTAAGTCACACAGTAGTTTCTTTCACTCTTAGGTTAAGGTGGAGTTCTGTCCATGTCTCCTAGTACTCTCTGGCTTCGTTCTTACATTTAGATCTTTGATCTGTCTGGCTATGATCTCAAATGCCCAGCTCTCCTGCAGTTTTTGAAATGCTGTTACTATATTCTAAAACTTCCAGATGCCTTGGATCTTTTTGTTTGCTCTATTTATGTACCAATGTCGGGAATTTTATTGTAGAGGTTGTGTCTAATTTTTTTTGAAGTTTTGTTAAATTAACAGTCACCCTATTTGTTAATTTTAAACCCTACCAACTTTTACCCTACACCATGTTTACCAAATTCTCCTACTAACTATAGTAGTTTTGGTTAATCCTCTTGTATTTTTTCTTATTAATCGCTTTCTCTTATCTGATTGCATTGATAAACATGATGTAGTAATAGAGATCACAGGAGTCTTGCAGTTTGCTCTTAACTCTGGATTTTTTTGGGGGAGGGTGGAATTCTAAAAGAAATCCTCCCTTTTAATAAGCCTTTCCTGACATACTCCTAGAGAGGTAGAACTATTCCACCAAACAAAAACCTAGTTAACTTTATTGAATATAGAAATAGATGGATGTTTGTTTTCTGGTCACAGCTTTTGAAAGTCATCTGATCCGTGGCACTTTACTAACTGGTACTATACAAAGATGTCTTCCTTTTCAAGTTTAATTTTTATTTCTGAGCATTTAAATCTAGAGAACAGTTATTTGTGACTGGATTAGTAGGCCATGGTAATGTGTGGTAGATATATTATTACTTAAGCTGCTCAAGGAAAAGTATGGCAACCTTGAAGCACAAAGGTACGAATTTGCATTTTATGCAAAAATTCAGGTTTTATTTTTACTTACTCTTACAATGGTGAGAGCTGATAATCAGGAACTTATACGCAAACAAGAACTTTGTTTTCTACCTCTTAGCTGAACAAAAATACACACAATGTGGCATTATCATTAGGCAAGACTTGCTGTTTTACATTTCACACAAGAATACGATATTATCCTTTTTTGAACAAAATGCCCAGATTACTAAGGAAACCATCTTTGGAGGAAGTGTTTAATAAGCATATTTTATTTAAATAAATCCTCCAGGAGGAAATGGGAAAATTCACTGCCTTTACTTAGAAGAAGGCTGTGTAAGTAGTTATTTGTCAAATTTATCTGTGCAGCTCACCAACATTTCCTCCTTGGAAACATTATTTCCACATCACAGTTCCCAAAATGACTTTAAAGTCTTAAAATTCTGTGTCTCCTTTGGCTTGCTTCTCTCTCGATTCCACCCAGGCTTTATTAATGGTTCGCTTCATATCATCATCTCCATCTTCATAAATTTTCTTTAGAACATTCATTAATCCCTCACTAGGATCTGTTTCAGTGTCATAGGAGGGCTTTCTGTGAAAAAGAAAACACAATCAGTAATGGAGACAGATCTGTACCTAAATGATCCCATTTACTGCTATGGTCCTCCATGTCATCCGTGCCTCTAATTCAACCAATGTCCAAGCAAGGCCAAGTAACTTCATATTCCTCATGTTTGTAATCTGGTACTGAATGAGGTAACTGGGCACTGAGGATACAAGAGAAAGACATAGTCCTGTACTCCTTAATTTGTTCTACATTTAAAATCAAATCAGATACAGATAGTTCCTAACTCTACCAACCAAGTGTACCGGGTTACAGGGGAGGAGTGAGAGGAAGGAGGAAGGCTAAAGACTCAATGTAGGACACTGCCAGTGCAGGACATTTCAAGCAGAGGAACAATTTGACCTAGAATGGAAGTATCTTTAAATAAACACTTTTCAGAATAGCCATTAAGTAGGATAAAAATATTCTCTTGCACTCTATACCAATGACAGTGAAACTAATTACATATGAGGAACTTCTGTGGAATTCAGAAAGTTGATCTAGGTATCTGGGCCTCTCTTGGAACTAATGAGATGGAATCTCTGGGAATGGACACAGAATCTGTATAGCAGCAGGACCGGCGGGGCACCCATGTGACTCAGGTGGTTAAGCATCCAACTCTTGGTTTTGGTTTCAGCTCAAGTCACCACCATCTCAGGATGGAGATGGAGCCCCATGTCAGGCTCCGTGCTGGGTATGGAACCTGCTTGGGGACTCTTCTCTCCTGCTCTGCCACCTCCCCTGCACATGCTCACTCACTCTCACATGCTCACAAATGTACCACTGGCCAGGGTTAAGAACCAATGCAAGAGGGGTGCCTGGGTGGCTCAGTGGGTTAAAGCCTCTGCCTTCGGCTCAGGTCATGATCTCAGGGTCCTGGGATGGAGCCCCACATCAGGCTCTCTGCTCAGTGGGGAGCCTGCCTCCCTTCCTCTCTGCCTACTTGTGATCTCTGTCAAATAAACAGGGTGGGGGGGACACACACAATGCAAGAAAGTCAACCAAAATTAAAGCCCTCCATAAAAAGCAACTTGCTGGATCTATGCCCTCCTTAAAAACACTGGACATTAAGAGGTGTCAATGGTCAAACTACTAGCCAGCTCTTATTCATAACAGCAAAGTATTAGAAATCTATAATCCCAGCAAAGAATATATTTAAATTCTTAAAGAAATCAAAGTAAACTTACTCTTTCTCCTTGCATTCTTTTTCAACCTGAGTCAGGTAGTCCCACCGTGTGTTTTCTGCTTTCTTTCTACATAAGATAAGAACAGTATCTGTCTTGACCTGGAAGAAGAGCAGAGTAAAGTACAACTTACAACACATGGAGGTAAATAAGCATGATTATGTGGAAAACATTTATTCAGTCAAGTTACTATTATGTGTAGGACCTGTCGTAGGTTGTAGTAGTACATTTACAAATAGGACTCATAAAAGAGAGCATAAACAAGTAAAACTTCAAATATATTTAAGACAAAAAGGGGTTAATGGGGTTTGGAAGAGGAACTTCATTAGAAAAGGCCTCTGAGGTGAAACCTGAGCTGTGGCCCAAGATCCAGAGGGAAGGGCACAGCAAGAAGTAAGGCCATCAAAGGCCATAAAATGGGATAATTTTGGTGTGTCTAATTAAAAAAAAAAAGTGTGGTGGGAATTTGGTGACTGAAAGAAGAGAATAATACAGTAAGAGTGATCAGAAACAGGCACAAATAAAAATAATATACAACTCTTTCAACAATGATCCATAATTCCTAGGATTCTTTTAAGTATTTGTTCAACTCTGGGATTGATGGATAAAGAAGGAGCAGTAAGACACAAGCTAATTAATGTTATATTCTAATACTGCCTTTAAACTGCTACAGAACAGTGTAAACACAGATGGCAGAATGGTACAATGGTACGTCTATGTACAGATGCATTAAACCTTACTGAAATAGAAAGGAGATTATCTGAGTTAGTGAAAAGTGTGAACAGTAGTTTAAAAAGCCATTTATTTTTATAGGTTTTACTACTTTTAGCTAGGCTAAGTGCTTAATTAAATCCCTTTATGTTATCAAAAATTCAGATAGTTTTCTGAGAATAGCTACCATTAATATAAGTACTTTATATATATTCCCGTTCAGTATACTATTTCAACTTTGTAAAATTAACTATTTCCATTGCACAAATGCGGAAACTGAGGCTCAGAATGCTTAAGTGAGCTGCTAAAAAGTCACAACTAGTAAGCGACAAAACTGACATGAAAACTCAAGTCTCACTCTTAACCAATTTTGAAAGTTTATTCCCTTCTAGATTTTAATGAAATATTTTTATAATAATCTGTTCTTCTAAAGACAGGAGTTGAAATAAGGCCAGACAGTTATTATTTTAGGTTTCTCTCACACTGCTACTTAATTCTGCCATTACAGTGCAATCAAAGGCAAAGACAACACAAAAAATGAGCCCTGGCATTGTTCCAGTAATACAGCCATCAGACTACAGTTTGCTGATCCCTGTTACAGAGGATAAATTAATTCTAGTTCCTCTCAATTCTAAATCAACCAGGTTCAACTTAATAAGGTTTCACAACATAATGACAAAAAAAAAAAAAAAAAAAAAGCAAACTTACTTTTTTTGAACTGCCTTCCACAGAGATGGGTTTTAAAAGATTGTTCACAATCATGGAGTAACTCTTCCCATTTAGATTCTTTACCAAAAGATCAAATGACCTATAATACAACAGTGAATACATTATCCCTGACTCTATAAGACATGCTCTATAGCTCTTGTGGGAAAAAAGCCACAAGTTTTATTTCAGGATGTTCAAATGGCCATCCTTGGTGTTTTTAAGATTAGGCTCTTAAAGCAGGTGTAAAGGAGAACTCTAAATTTAAGCAGTTTTAGAAACTGCAAAGAAAACAACCAGTAATAAAGCAACCTCTGACTTGGTGATCACTATTTCCCATCGCCGAGAACTCACCTCTCTGTGAAGTGCACCTGCACGTTCTCAGTGGGGACTTGATGAACTCCAGTTAAGGTAATGTAGATTTTCACAAACTTATCAGACTGATCCCATCCTAGTAACAAAAAAGGGACATGAATAAAGTCTCACACTAGCTCTAGAACAGCAAGTGCATATTGCTCCTGAGCCCGGAGAAAACTAAATTCTAGTAATAGAAACATGGGAAAAATTAAAATACAAGAAACTTTCTAGATGGAGAAATTGAGCTTCATAGCAGTTATATAATCTATCCAAAGTTAGGTATCTAGCTTGTGGTAGAACTTCAATTCAAACCCAGGTTTCCTGAAAACAAAGCCTGTGGTTTTCTTATTCCTAAGAATAAGGAATATGATCATTACACATTAAGAGTACTTCATTTTACTAACACCACACACAAAAAGAAACTCAAAATGAATTTAAGACCAAAATGTGAGACTTGAAACCATAAACTCCTAGAAGACAACACAGACAATAATGTCTCTGGCATTGGCCATAGCAACATCTTTCTAGGTGTGGCTCCTGAGGCAAGGAAAACAAGAGCAAAAGCAGTACTAAAGCTAAAATTAAAAAGTTTCTGCATAAAAAAGGATCACCAGGGGCGTGCCTGGGTGGCTTAGTCCTTAAGCATCTGCCTTTAGCTCAGGTCATGGTCCCAAGGTCCTGGGATGAAGCCCTGCTCACCCGGACACCTGCTTCTCTCTCCCACTCCCCCTGCTTGTGTTTCCTCTGTCAAATAAATAAAATCTTTTAAAAAAATAAAAAAAAAAAGATCATCAATAAAACGAAAAGGCAACCTACTAAATGGAAGGTATTTGCAAATGATCTATGCAAAGTACAGAAAGAACTTGCATACAATTCCACAGCAAACCCCCAAAATCCGATTAAAAAAGGCAGAGGACCTGAACAGACATTTCCCCAAAGATGACATTCAGGTAGCCAACAGACACATGAAGATACTCAACATCACTCATCATCAGGGAACTACCAACCAAAACTACAATGAGATGTCACCTTACCTGTCAGAATGGCTAGAATTAAAAAACAAACAAAAAAAATTCCCAAAACATGAAATAACAGACGTGGGTATGGATGGATATGGAGAAAAAGGAACCCATGTACACTGTTGGTGGGAATGTAAACTGCAACAGCTAGTGTGGAAAACAGGATGGAGGCTGCTCAGAAAATGTGAAACAGAAATACCATTATCATTTAGTAATTCCACTACTGGGTGTTTACTTGTGCAAAACAAAAACATAACTTTAAAAGGTACATATATCCCTATGTTTACTGCAGCATTATTTTTAAGAGCCAGAGGGAAGCAACCTAAGTGTCCATGAATGGGTAAAGATGTAGTATATATGACAACGGAATTATTACTCAGCCATAAAAAAGAAAAGGACATCTTAACATCCACAACAGCAGGGATGGACCTAGAGAGTATTAATGCTAAGTGAAGTAAGTCAAATACCATATGATTTCATTTGTATGTTGAATCTAAAAAAAAAACAAAAGCAGAAACAGACCCATAAATACTGAGAACAAACCAGTGGTTGCGGGGGGTTAAGAGGAAGATCTAGGCACAGCGGTAAAGGGGAGGGATTGGGAGGTACAGGTTTCTGGTTATGGAATGAATAAACTGGGAAGAATAAAAGGTACAGTGTAAGGAACATAGAGACGATACTGTAATAGCGTTGCACAGTGACACTTGCAGTGAGCACAGCCTAGCAGAGATGCTGATCACTGTGCTGTACACCTGAAATGAATGTCTCATTGTGGGTCTGATGAGGGAACAGAAGGCAAGCTGAGGACAACTTAGAAGCTGACACCGGGCAACAGCCCCCCCCCCCCATGGGATATGTGACATTCCTCAGGCATTTTTGGCTGCCCTAAAGGAAAAATAGTAAACTTGTAGAAATCACAATCCTGCAAGACCTGAGTCTCCCTCAGTTTACAAATATCCTAGTGATTTACAAGGCTGTTGTTCTTACCAACAGCCTAACTTCCAAAGACCCACAACTCAGTTCCAGAAACCCTAACATCATCTCCCCCGCCTCCCTAAAATTGAGGGAGGCTGAGGCAGAGGGAAATGTAAATAAAGTTAAATTTCTTCTAAACCTAAAGCTCACTGATAAAGGACGTGTGACAGCAGGAGTGTGACATTACTCCTGCTCCATTACTCTCCCAACTATTTTTACTGTTAATGCCTTACTAAAAGGAAAACCACTTTAACTTGGTATCGGCAAGGCCTCTGGTATCTTGTAGGACCTCTTTAGCATAGGAAAGTTCTTTCAACCCCTCCCTTTTTCCTTACCTCCCCAACTCCACAGTATATACCAGTCACCCCTCACAAGCCCAGGGCCACAGCTCTTTCTGCCCACGGGTCCTGTCCCTGTGTTTTAATAAACCACCATTTTGCACCAAAGATGTCTCAAGAATTCTTTCATGTAGTCGGCTCCAGATTCCACCCTGCTGAACCTCACTTATATTCTAAAACTTCATCAGGTCAACTATACTCAAAAAAATTAAGAGCAGGGGCACCTGGGCGGCTCAGTCGTTAAGTGTCTGCCTTCAGCTCAGGTCATGATCCTGGGGTCCTGGGATCGAGCCCCACATCAGGTTCCCTGCTCAGTGGGAAGCCTGCTTCTCCCGCTCCCACTCCTCTGCTGTGTTCCCTCTCTTGCTGTATCCCTCTCTGTCAAATAAATAAAATCTTTAAAAAAAAAATAATTAAGAGCAGCTCATTTTCTTTTTGTGAAAATTTTGTAGAATTCTCTACTGATGTAAATGTATTCTCTACTAAAGAAAATTCTCTATTAAAGTAGATGTAGGGGTGCCTGGGTGGCCCAGTGAGTTAAGCAGCTGCCTTGGGCTCAGGTCATGATCCCAGAGTGCTGGGATCGAGCTCCGCATCGGGCTCCCTGCTCAGTGGAGAGCCTGCTTCTCCCTCTCCCTGCCGTTCTGCCTACTTGTGCTATCTCTATCAAATAAATAAAAATCTTTAATATTAATTTTTAAAAAAGTAGATGTACTGTAGAATTCTCTACTAAACTGGATGTCTAAACATTCTCTAATTTCATAATCATTTCTACTTAAACAGTTCAAAGGCAATCACTACTTTCTCAATTCCCTCCACTGACAAAGTAAAATATGGTCCAAATCACCCAAATCTAATCTGACGAACCTAGATGAATTCTGTCAACCAAAAACATACAAACTTCACATAAAGTGAATAAAAATGTTTATGTATTTGTTGTATATATAGGCTCTCTATATATCCCTGACCGTTCCTTAAGTTCCATAGAGTGCTACAGAACAGAAATGTAATGTTAATCCAAAAAGACATTCTAGAGGGTTCAGCAGACCTTCACCTAGTTTCTTCCCATTCACTGAGTTCATCTTCCACATTGAGAACAGTTTCTCCCTTAACACAAATCACGGTTGCTGGGTATATGCCACAATCCTACAAGCTCAGACCAGCTTCCTGTAGTCAGGTAAGTAAACAGCATAGCTCCTTATGGTACTATACTACATCTCTTTTTAAAAGCTTTTGTTATATGAAAGAGAGCACACAAGATGGGGGAGGGTCAGAGGGAGCAGCAGACCTCCAACTCTGGGATCATGATCTGAGCTGAAGGGAGTCACTTAACCAACAATGCCATCCAGGTGCCCACTACACTTCACCTCTTAAACACAACACACACTGCTTTTCCTTATGACAACAGGGAAAACACAAGCTGCCTCTCATGGCTCTAAGCATGTCCTCTGCGCACACAATCCCCTCCCTTTTCTTATACTCCCCAAACTCCCCCTTCAAACTCAAATGTGTTAAGTCTCCATTTCCTGCTTCAGTCTTTCATTTCAGGTTTCTGCTACATCAGCTGTATTCCCACAAAACTTCACACACCTCTATTCACTTTGTTCAACCAAGTATTAAGCAATTACTATGTGCTAGATACTGGGAGCAGAAAGAAAAACGACTGTCCCTCCCCTTAAGAGAGCTCATCAGATTCAAGCTGCACTGTTCCAAAATTATCTGAGAGAAAATGGTACCATTACATGTAATAGTATTAGTTGTATGTCTGTGTCCTAACCACACCATGAGCAAGGACTGGATCTTGGTCACTACTGTATATCCACAAGCCCAAGCACAACAGTGGCACAGATTGGGCACTCAAAAATGTTTCTCGAATTTGCCTAGATTCCTTTCCATAGATAATACTGGTGGTTGTCTGGCAAAGTAAAATCCAAAACAGAATTAAAATAAAGAGCTGTGTTCCTTATATGTTCAACAATATTTCAGAATAGGTTCATTCTTGTTGCTACTCGCACAGAATCATCTTGCTCTTGTTGACAGCTTTTAAATCTATTCTTTACTTTTTCAACTCCTCCAAAGTATCTTAATAAAGTAACAACAGGTCTTCTCTTTCAAACTACCAAAATCAAACACTGAGACTATTTCAGTATTAGTGGGTCACTACTCAGGAATAAGTTGCTGGCAGGCAAAAAGAGCTGGATGTAGGATAGGGAGTCATACCGTAATTACTGATTTTCACTGTATATCCTGTTGTAATGGGAGCAACCACAGCAGCTGGCTTTTCATTGTCAAGAAGTTCTGCTTTTCTCTGTGATTTCTGCTGCATCTTGTTCTTGATCTCTGTTTCAATCTTGGATTTTTCAGCTGTAAGGGCATCACGTATTCTTTTTCTAGAGGTCTTTTCCAGCAACACCTTTACCTCTTCTAGATCTTTCTGTAGCTGTGTTAAAACAGAAGGTAAGTTAGTTATGATAAATAAAACAACAGCTGGATATTGTGCCTATTGGTCATTCAGTTTACTGAAGAGTTAAGAATTAAGAGATTCATTTAAATTTTCTAGGGTTGGATTGCAACCTGAAATTCTTTTCTCCAGCCTAATAAACTGTAAATAACTGAAGCTTCCTATTTTTTTAAAGGAAAACTTATAGTAATGTAATTTATCAAGCTTAAATTTTCCAGTTTGTTTGTTGTTATAAGCCTGTTTTAAAACACGTTATTTACAAAATACTGTTGTGATTCATAAAGTTCAATGAATCTCAAAAAAAAATTATGGGTTTCCTTATGACATCTGTTCATAGTCATCAGGTATTAGGAATTTTAAAAATCTTAAAATAAAACCAATGAGCAAATACACAATGAACAAGGTGAAATGCTACAGCAACTTTACAGAGACAGTCTACTTTCTATGGTGGTTTCTCACTGGTTCCTACCCCAAATACTACAAATAAAAAAGCTTATGCTTTTTAAAAGATTAAAAAAACAGAGACATATTTCTGATTTTAAGAAAAAGTCTTGTTCTCAATCTCCAGGTTAACATTGCACTCAAAAGTCTGGGTCTTAGTTGCCCCGTAGAAGAGAAAAACCTAGACAAACAACCCAAATGGCGGCACAGTCCTGGATCACTGAAAAAAACCACCCGTTCTTTTCTTCTCTTGCCAATATATTGCTTACCAGGTGTCTATTTCTACTTGCTAGAGAGATGGCCAACATTTTATGAAGTTCAAGAGTTAAAGACACTATGAGATAATCAGCTTAAAAATCTTTTCTCCAGGGGCGCCTGGGTGGCTCAGTGGGTTAAGCCACTGCCTTCGGCTCAGGTCATGGTCTCAGGGTCCTGGGATCGAGCCCCGCATCAGGCTCTCTGCTCAGCAGGGAGCCTGCTTCCTCCTCTCTCTCTGCCTGCCTCTCTGCCTGCTTGTCATCTCTCTCTGTCAAGTAAATAAATTAAAAAAAAATCTTAAAAAAAAAAAAAAAAATCTTTTCTCCATTATCTTCTGACATACTGCAAATACATGATCCTTACAAACAAGGGTTTCATTTTTCAAAAATAACTTTACATTCTGGCTTGGTAATAGTAATACGACATTATATACTGTAGCCTCAGAGCATATAAAAAACCTCAATATAAAAATATTCACATGTTTGATAACTCAGTATAATGTCCAAGTAGAATTCTGAAGTCTTTGTTTTGAAAGTCTTACAAAATGTAGTAACAGAAAAACAATCACTTTTCACCCTAAGTCTTTTATTATCTCATTTAACTCTGATGCCCTTATTTCACTTACCTGTAACTATGAGGATGGTAAATACAAAGTCCAACTGTGGCAGTCTCCTGTCTTATCTACTCCCCTAACCCCCCAAAACTCACATTGCTAAAACAAAAAATCCTGCAATTTCATCTTCTGAGCACAGAACTAAGATGCTTTCATTCAACGCAGTATCTTATCATGATCTAAAAATTCACACTGATTTTACTATCAACATGATAAAAATCTTGAAATGTAAAATCGGTATATGTTCCTGAATAAGGATTCAGTTAATACAACAAAAAAACAGAAAATATATCAAGTCTTAACATGTTATATTTCTTTTTTTTTTTTTAAAGATTTTATTTATTTATTTGACAGAGAGAAATTACAAGTAGATGGAGAGGCAGGCAGAGAGAGAGAGAGAGGGAAGCAGGCTCCCTGCCGAGCAGAGAGCCCGATGCGGGACTCGATCCCAGGACCCTGAGATCATGACCTGAGCCGAAGGCAGCGGCTTAACCCACTGAGCCACCCAGGCGCCCCAACATGTTATATTTCTTGACTGGCAAGGAATCCTTTCTCTAGCAGGCTTCTTAAACTCCAAGCAAGGGATCCTCAAGCCCTCTTTCCAGCCAGTTTTGAAAAGGAAAGGAGTCACTGCAAGTCTGAAGCAACCTCCCAATAGGCCTGTTTTTAATTCCACAGTTCTGTTATTTGCAGACCGGAAACCAGTAAAATCGATCCCTTTGGAACTTTTCCAGCACACAGGAGTTTCTCATCTAATTTACCTTGGCATTCATTTGTTCTCCTTATGCAAAATCTCAATCCCTTTTATCCCCACCTATTAACACATTCAAGCTTTATCTTACCTATTTGTGAGTTCACCAGGAAGCATTAAAACGAAAGTGCTCAAAATAAGCAAAGGACTTGAACACAGCCATCAAGCACAAGAAAAGATGCTCAACATCCTTAGTCATTTAGGAAATGCACATCAAAATCACAACAGAATGCCACTTCACACCCACTAAAACATCCACAAAACCACCCCCTAAAATAACAGGTGTTAAGAGGGTGGGCCGATATTGGTACCCAACTTGTGGGAATGTAAACTGGTGCAGCCACTTTGAAAAGAGTTCCCATGCTCCTACAAGTCCACTCGTGGGTATATACCTCACAGAACTGAAAATACATGTCCACATAAGGAGTGGTACACAGTATTCACAGCAGTACAGTTCCTAATAGCCAAAAATCGATCGTCCAAATGTCCGTCAACTGGTTAAGGAGAAACAAAATGTAGCATATCCATATAATGGAACATTATTTGGACATAAAAAGAAACACATGCCACACTGTGGACGAACTAGAGATTCTGTTAAGTGAAAAAAGCCAAAAGCAAAATGCCATATTCTGTAAGATTCCATTTATATGAAATGTCCAGAACTGGCAAATCCATAGAGACAAAGTAATTAGTGGCAGCCTCAGGGAGGGGGAAGTAGGAAGAGACTGCTTGACAGACAGACACTTAATACTTTTCTTTTGGGGACAGAATGATAAAAATGTAGAATTATACAGTAGTAATAGTGATGCAACACTGAATGTACTAAAAATACACTTTAAAAAACGGTTAAGCAATGCATTTTATATCAAAGAAAAACAAATCCTGAAGTGTCCCTAAGTGTGTATTTTTTCAAGTACCTCAACCGAGAAAAATCCCTTATGTTGCAGAGGTTTAATAACTGATCTGTCCACGTGTGTAACTGTAAAGTCACTGCAGAGACCGTTTCCTCAGGGCACATGGAAACCAAGGCAAATCTGTGAACACGTTAACATAAACCTGGGGCAAGGTATCCAGTATAATACACACACATATTTTCTTCATTTAAAGATGTTTAGACTTCCAAACCAAGTTTGAGATTTCTCCAACTTGTTCGTATTGAGAAAAACATTTTCAGAAAACAAATCTATTAATAATCAACACTTTCTTGTGAATAATAGTATCATGTAGTGACACCCTACTGAGGCCAGGAAAGAGCAAATCAAATATTATTATTCCCATTTGGTAACTGTTCAAGCTAATAAACCTTCAAAAAAGTTAAGCCGCCCCGTTCCGAGTTCACAGAGCTTGAGAGAGAGAAAGGCTATTTCCCACCGATAGTTACAACTTTCCAACTCCTTTATTTTTAAAACGCATACAGCACATTGCTGCTTGACACGCACTCTTTTCAACACTTAGGACTATTCGCGGGTCCCTCTGAAATGGACACTACTGCGGCACAGAGGCGCGCCACAACTCGCCCAAAGTAACCCCGCTGCTCATATGCGTTGAGAAAACAGCACTAGAAGTCAAGTGCCGGGGGCAGACTTCTCACCCGACCCTCGGTTTCTGCAACCTGCCTGAAGGAACCTTCACGTCCCCGGCTCGTTTTGCGCGAGCGGACGGAGCCTGAGGAAAACGTGAAGGTGACCAGCTCGCCAAGGTCCACCGCAGGCACTACCTGCAGCCGGGGACCGCGACACAGCCCGGATCACCCTGCCGGCGGGCACGAATCGCCCGCAAGGCCGGGGCAGAGCGGCGGGTGTCCATCGGCAACTTTCCCGGGGCCACAGAGGCGGGACGCCGGAAGCCGGCAGAGGCCGCTGCAGGCGGGCGGCGGAGGCGAAGCTCGGGGACCCGGCGACACCGCAGGGAGCCTGGGAGGCGGCCGCCGGGCACCTCAGCTCGGGAAACAGGGCCGAGGGCGGGGGGCGGGAGCGAGTTCCGAGCGACAGCGCTCGACACACCGCGCGGTCGAGTGAGGAAGATGAAGCCGTACCCTTACCTCTTCCAACGCTGAAGCCATGGTCGAGCTGATCAAGCAAGGCCCGAGCTGCAGACGCGCAGGGGAGAGAACAGGAAACACCACACCGAACGCGCTTTCCCGGACGCCGGCCCCACCCGCACGAGTCGCAGCACCCCAAGCCTGCGCGCACACCAGACCCGGCGCGAGACCCGGCCCGCCTCCCGCACGCGGCGCCTCTGGAACCTTCGCGAGTCCGTCGCCGCCGCACCGCCCCCAAACCCGCGCGCGCGCGCGCTGCCCGCCTCGCTTAGCTCCGCCCCACCGAACCTCGCCCCACCCCTTAGACCGAGCCTCCTAGCAACGCTCAACTCTCGCGAGCAAACCAACAGCCTGAGAAGAGTAACGCCTCTTCCTCTCTGCCCGGGCAACTGTACGTATTATACCTTGACCTCGCGTGTCCCGGCTGCGCAGTCGCAGCTTAGAACTGCTCGTTGACCTACCTTAACCCAACCCCGGAAATAACGTACCGGTCTTCGGGATCGAAATCGGAAGTTGACTAGAAAGTCAGCTGATTCCGTCCCTTCTAGGGCACCGGGTTGGCTAGGCAGCCATCTTGTCCGAGGTTAATTTGTGAGCGTCTGTGAGAAAAGGACCAAAAAGGGGGACAAGGGGCAGCATTTTTACGTTGAAACAGAAAAGAATGAAGACGTTTAGCGTAGAGGACCCTGAAGGGAATAGTTCGGCTTCAGTGGGTTATGACCCTCTGGAGTCATCATCACGATTTAACAACTGCGATGTGGTGGCGTCATCACCTAGCGCTACCAGAGGTGAGGTTGCTCTGGCCACGTGACGGGACCCAGTGGAGCAGCCAAGGGTTAAAGAGGCTAATGCCAGACGCCCCCACCAGTCTTCCGCCGCAGTTGTGGCCCCGCCTTTTTTTGTTGACTTTAGAAGTGGTGAAACGGTACTTCCGAAACCTTCACCGAACATTCTGCAACTCTCTAGTTCTAACCCCGGTTTGAATTGGATTTAACTGAGGCTGTTAACCAGAGAAAATGTAGGCCGAGTGTTTCGGGGATTACATTATGTTCCTCCTCTTTTCATATTATTTTAGCTTTTGGCAGCCATAAAACGTTCGCAGCAGGGCTGGGAACAAACAGTAACCTCTGAGAAGTCAAATAACCCTCACTCAGCTTTGTATATCGTCCGAGGTAGCGATTAGAATCAAGTCTGAGAAGGAAAAAGCTACTAGAAAAGTGCAGGCTGGCCATTATAGTGAAGACTCTGGAATGTGGTACCAAAATAGACAAATTACAGTTACTTAAAATTTGCCTGAATCTCACAGACCTGACGTTAAGGGAAAGAAGCCAGCTAGAAGAGTTTATGTCGCTTGGTTTTGTCTAAATGAAGTCTAAAACCAACAAAAGTCGTTAGTTACGGTGTTAAAAATCAGAGGATAGTCTTCCCTACGATAGGGAGGTCAATGACAGAACCACGAGGAGGCATTTGAGGTTTATATAATGTCCTGTGTCTTGATATGGATGTTGGTTTACGGGTATGTTCCCTTTGTAGAAATTTCACGGAGGTATAAACTGGAGTGCAATCTTTTTGTAGGTTACACGAGTAGGCGGGAATTTTCCCGAGGAAATGAAATGTTACACTGAAATTGTCAAAATTGATAGAATTAACTCCTGAGATCAGTGCATTTGTTGTATGTTAGTTATTAATGTTTTTTGAAAAAAAAGTTACAGTTAAGGCCTGTAATTATTTATATTTAATTAAATAGGAATGAAGAGCCCATTACACTGCGTGAAAGCTTGACCTAATGGAGTGATTTTTTTCATTTGCTTGATTATGCACCTGGGGCAACTCTGCCTACCTACCACCTGATAGCCTAAATAGAAGATTTTATTATCTATTTGTTTGTTTATATTGCTGGTCTTTTTTTTTTTTTTTTAACCTTTAAATTCAAGTTGGTTAACATACACGGTAGTATTGGTTTCAGGAGTAAAATTTTGTGATTCATCACTTACATATAGCACCCAGTACTCATACCAACAAGTGCCCTTCTTAATGCCCATCACCCATTTTATGCCATCCTGTAAACCTGGGTTCATTCTTTATAGTTAAGAGTCTCTTACGGGTTGTGTCCCTATTTTTATCTCATTTTTCTCTACCTTCCCCTGTGTTCATATTTTGTTTCTTAAGTTCCATACGTAACTGAAATCATATGGTATTTGTCTTTATTTCGCTTAGCATAATATATTCTAGTTCCAGCCACATTGTTGCAAATGACAAGATTCTATTCTTTTTGATGCCTGTGTAATATTCTGTTGTATATATGAACCACATCTTTGTCCATTCATCAGTCGATGGACATCTAGGCTCTTTTCATAGTTTGGCTGTTGTAGACATTGCTGCTGTAAACATTGGAGTACATGTGCCCTTCACATCAGCATTTTTGTTATCTTTTGGGTAAATATCTAGTAGTGCAGTTACTTGGTCATAGGGTAGTTCTATTTTTTTTTAAGTCTTTTTTTTTTTAAGATTTTATTTATTTGACAGAGAGAAATCACAAGTAGTCGGAGAGGCAGGCAGAGAGAGAGAGAGAGGGAAGCAGGCTCCCCGCTGAGCAGAGAGCCGGATGCGGGACTCGATCCCAGGACCCTGAGATCATGACCTGTGCCGAAGGCAGCGGCTTAACCCACTGAGCCACCCAGGCACCCCAGGGTAGTTCTATTTTTAACAAAAGTCAGAAGATTTTTAAATACCATCTATTACCCAAATCATTGTCTTCAGCAACACATCTCCTTGGAGCTCCAGACTCTGTTTCTGCTTGGATGTCTGAGAAGTACCCCAAATTTAGCTTATCTGAAAACATAAACAAACAAAACCACCCCCCCACACACACACACCCAAAATCTCCTCCCAATCTTCTTTATACCCCAAATCAGTTTCTCCAATTATTCTCCAGCTCTGTGAATGGTTACCTCCTGCTCCTAATTGCTCAGGCCAAGGAATCATACTTGAGTCTTCACTCTCTGGTCCTAACTCCCATCCTGTAGCAAGACTTACTGGCCTTATCTACAAAATATGTGGATAATCAGACCACTTCTCACAACCTCCACTGCTACCACTGAAGACCAAGCCATAATTATTTTATCTGGATTTTTAGCCTCTTAACTGGTTTCTTCCCCACCCATCACCACCACAGATAGTTTTCCACAGAGCAGCCAGAGTCATCTTTTCAAATCATTATATCCCTTTGGTAAAAACCTCCCAATAGCTTCCTGTTGGGCTTATTAGACTAAGTACAAACTCCTTACCATGACCTACCGTATACTACGTGATCTGATCTTACCTTTATGAGTATCATAAGTATCATCTCACAGAACTCTTCTCACTGCTCCCCTCCTTTCTGGTTAGGGTTAGGGCATATTGCCCTTGAATCCACGGAGTTTGTCCTCACCTCGAAGTCTGTACTCTGCTTTTCTCTCTGGAATGCTCTTCTTCCAGACGGTCACATAGATCATATCTTCACTGAGTTCTCTGAAAAGTAACTCAAAAGGGCTGTTCTCGGCTATATTGGTTAGGTTTCAATCAGAGAAGCAGAATCAGTAGCAGATACTTATTGCCAGGAATTAACTTATGCAATTGTTGGAACTGGCTAAGCAAGTCCAAAATTCATAGGCCACCCAAGCAAGAACAGATTCTAGGCAGACCCCCTGAGAACAGGTTGAAGCTTTCTTCCACAGAAGCCAGGGAGGGAAGAATTCCATTCTTCTCTCAAGTAAATAACAGCCCAGCATTAAGGCCTTCCAACTGATTCAATTAGCCGCACCCAGATTATCCCAGATAATCTCCCTTACTCAAAGCTAACTGATTAAGATTTTAAATTACTATGTGCAAAATACTCACACAGCAACACTTAGTATTTGGCTGAATGGGGTGGGAGGGGGAGTGTAGGCTAGCCAAGTTTACATATCAGAAATCATCCCATCAACCTCATCACCACCACTCACCATTTCCACCCTCTTACCCTGTTTTTCTTCATAGTACTTATTACTACCTGCAATTTATTAGTCTTGCCAACTACAACAGTCATTCTCAGTTGGGGAGCAATGGTAGACATTTTGCTTACCCCTCCCCCACATCTGGCAACATCTGGAGACATTTTTGATTGTCACAAGTGGGGAAATACTACTATATCTAGTGGGGCGGGCCTAGAGATGCTACTAAATATCCTACAGTATGCATGATAGCCCCCCAAAGAAATTATTCTTTGGCCCAAAATGTCAGTATTTCTCTGAGTTTGAGAAAAATTCTGTGCTAAAGTTAAAACTTCACGGAGTAAGGATCTTCTTGTTCACCTCATTTTGAGCACTAAGAACAGAGACTGGCACAGTAGGCAGTCAGTAAATTTGCTTGAATTAATTAAATAGACCTGGTAATCTGTATTTTATTCTTGTTTTTGTCATTTAAATACTATAATTTCTATTTGATGAGCCTGTGCTAAAGCCTGAACTTCCTTGCAATTTTTCCTTACAAGTAAACTTTTAAAAGATTTTGTTCTATCTCCCTTTGACAGTTATTAAAAGTTCTATTACAGTAGACTTTCAAAAAGCTGAAATCAAGAATCCCATGCAAATTTAAAAGGAACATGATAAATATTTTATTCAACTCAGTTAATGAGGGAACCAATAAGATATTAACACTGTTATCAAAGTGTGTTTGCAGTGTTTGCATAATGGATCCTTAGAGGTAATTTATTTCTATTTTTTAAAAGATTTTGAGAGAGAGTTGGGGGGAGGGACAGAGGGAGAGAATCTCAAGCAGATTCCCCGCTGAACATGGAGCTGATGCAGGGCTCAATCTCACAACCCAGAGACTGTGACCTGAATAGAAACCAAGAGTTGGACTGAGCCACCCAGGCGCTCCGAGGCACTGCAATAACGGAATGTTAGTGTAAGGTTGCAAAGTTGGATACAAACTGGCTGATATCTGACGGGGTAATCAGCCATATATTACCTTTGGAGTATCCAGTCCACTGAAGAGAGAAAAGTAGGGATTTGCATTCCTTCTGGACATAAATCTACAATCTAACATGTAACTTCACTAAGTCTAGGAACTTCAGTAGTGAAAAGTGACTTTCATTTACTGTTCATGTTAAGAACACTCATAATTTCTAACTATCAAATCAGTAGATAGTTTCTGAATAATTTTGCTGTTCTACATTTTATGTAACATTTCTAATTTTTTAAACCACCACATGGGCCAGGGGTGCCGGGCTGGCTCAGCTGGAAGAGCATGCAACTCTTGATCTCGGGGTTGTGAATTTGAGCCCCATGTTGGGTATAGAGATGACCAAAATACAAAAAAAACTACAAAAATTAAAAAAAAATACCACATGTGCCAAACAAAAGAGGTCTGTGGTTTGAACTACAAACTGTAATTCTACAATGTCTGTTTAATATTCCTAATACATGCTGAATTCTAAGAGGAGCTGACTCATCTCTTGGATTTCACTCAGGTTCCATGGACTCCCAGAACAAAATGCAAATTGGGATTCTCTGCACTCTGCCTCCACTTCTGAGAACCCTTCTGGAGTTCGGCTTAAATTATGCTAGCACCCACTGTGCTGTACTTTGAAAGACTTGCAGCAACTACCTCATCCAGGATTAGCCAGTTCGGTTTCCATGAGACTTTGGAATTGGGACACAAGATACTAGTCCATCTCTGCTGATCACTTGAAGAGAAAATGTGAACTTGCTAGGTGTGCACTTAGAAGCAGGAAAACTTGTTTTCAGAGGGAGCAGCAGCAGCAGCTGATAAGCATTACCTGGCAAGATGAGCAGAAGCATGACTGAAAACAGTGGCTTCGGTTCCTGATGGCATTCCAATCCTCATCCCAGTGCCTCTTCAAGCCCAACTGTTTGGCCTTTATGAGACGAATACACCTATTCCTTTTAATTAGTTGTCCTATTACTATTAAACTAGCTGTGAGGGTGTCTGTTCCGTGCAATGAAGGAATCTCTAGAGAGAGAAGAGGGCCCTCATCAGTGCTGCTGTGCACAGGATCTTTCTGGCAAGGTAAAGCCTGCAGCAAACTCCTGGCATCTTGGTTCTTTCTAAATGGACCAGAGTCTAGGGTCCCTTAAGAAGTGTTACAGAGGGGCACCTGGGTGGCTCAGTGGGTTACAGCCTCTGCCTTCGGCTTAGGTCATGATCTCAGGGTCCTGGAATCGAGCCCCGCATCGGGCTCTCTGCTCAGCAGGGAGCCTGCTTCCCTCCCTCTCTCTCTCTCTCTCTCTCTGCCTGTGTCTCTGCCTACTTGTGATCTCTGTCAAATAAATAAATAAAATCTTTCTTTAAAAACATGTTACATAAACATTGGGTTCAGATGTTTATAAAGTCAACTAGAAACAAATCAAAAAGAGGTATATGAACTTGAGAATCAATGTTTACTACTGCTTAATGGGGCCAAAGGGGCAACACAAAGCACTGAAAACATCACTGACTCACAAAAACAGTCACCTTGTTACCTTCTTGGTTGAATCTGTTTATTTCACAAGGCTTCATTCACACATGAAAACAAGATACTAATCCAAGTTCATAACTGTTATAAAAGTAAACATTTGTTGGGACAATGTACAATAAATTGCACTTTTCTTAACAAGCATACATTTACACTGATAGCATGTACTATACATAATACATGGAATTATGGAAACATCTAATTGGTCAGTGTTTACAGAGGCTGATTCCTCATGTTTCTTTTGTAGTCAGCACTGTTTGGGCCAATCAATTCCTTTGTTCTAGAACCTGTTTTCATTAGAGAAGTCATGGACAAAATTAGAATTCCTAAAAATAAACGGTATAGAATTTCTACTACCTCCTCAGCAAGGGAAAGGTAGGAGTTGAAAGAAAGGAAGTGATGCTGATTGAGAAACTTCTCCCTTCATTTGAACTGAGGATCCATACATTATGCAAAATACCAAAAATGGACAAATTGATGCAAAAGGCTATTGGGTCATCTTGGATTCTGGGACCATCTCTAGCTTTGTTCTTGTGCTTTCATGACACCAGAGTCTTGATGCATTTGTATACTTATAATTAAGTTGCCTATATTTTATTCCATATATAATATATAGTTATTAAAATCACATTTTAATGGAAGATTTTACATAGTAACTTACTGTCAATGAAAAAAGAATGTAACTTAAAATGTTTATGTTCTACTGAATGATTCTTTTTTAAGTTTTCAGAACACTACCAATGATAAACCAAAGATGGAGATGGGAAGAATGGGACACGTTGATGAAGATATTTTTATAACTGGTAACAAATTCCTCTGGAAATAAACCTGACATGTAGTCTTTTAGATGGAAGCTAGGAAGGGGACACCTGACAGCTGACTGGAGTCACTGAGCCACTTGTAAACATCTGCTTTTTTCGTTAAAACTCATGATCATCATTGGGGAGGTGCAGCCCACGTGGAAGGATTCATTTTGGCCACTTCTGAGAGAGAAGGAAATTCCTAAAATGAAGGGCTTTGCCTGTGTTACACGGAAGTCACTAGAAGAGAGGAAGGCTGTTCGGGAGCAGTTCTAGTTCAGTGTGGCAACAGCATGGCGACCAGTGGGGAAAAACAGTTTTCTATCTGGGAGTAAGAAACATAGGCCACTGAACTCTCATTTGGCCACATGTGTATTCACTGGCTTGGTGGCTGCCCATACAAAGAGGCAGGAATTGTGTGTGTAAAATTCTACCAGTCATGCACACACGCAAGTCAAACAGTGTTCAAACGACAGCATTCATCCATTCTCTCATTTTCTTGTCATTGAAGCAAGAAAATCAGGTATTTAAGAGTTTGGGTATTTTTAAAGAGTAAGTTGTACAACAGAATCCTCTTGCTAAGTAATTAAAAGTATTCTTTCCCAGAGGAAGAAAAAAAAAACCAAGGTATCTAATTTTTTAAAAGTTCCCTTTTCCCTTCAAGGGATCCTGAAATCAGATAACTGCCTTAGCAGAATCATGAGTGGGCTGGCTGATTTCAGCTAAAGAAAACTCAACCCCTTACCTCAGTTACCTGAGCAGGCCTCATTCTCAGTAACTGATCACTCTTTTTAGGATCTTTCATCTCATGCCCTAAACTGTGCATTCTCTTGTTTATCTCCCTTTCACTGGGAAATAAAGCCACTAGTTATTAACTGGAAAATATTTTAAGAAAATGGAGTAGCGGTTTGAGAAAAATAAATATTAATGCACAGTACAAAAGGATGAAAAATTGGGGGGGGAACAAGATAAATTTTAGTATTAACTATCCCAACATTTAGTACAAAGATTGCTTTTGTACTTCGGAAATTTAAGAAAGCCAATGAAGAAATTATGAACTGAATAGCTGGGAGAGGGAGAGAGTGGTTGTATGGAAGGAGAGGCCAGAGGCCTCTATGACATTCCCTTAGTGTTCCTGATAGGCACCCATTCACAGAGCATTAGGTAACTGGGAATTTCTTTGCATTAAACTGTATGTAATTAAATATAACCAAATTGTGCCATGGCTCAGGGTGTGAAGCCAGCAAACATAATGCACTGCAAAATTCAACTGGTTATTTTTTTTTTTCAGCTTCAAAGAATGTGTTAAACAAGAGTCTCAAGATATAGAAGCTAATGAACTGAAGTATCAAATTGAAATTCACTCCTTTCATTTATTCTGCAGAATTTAATGAGAAGAGAAATCATCACTCTTCAGAATGCTGCAAGTGTTGGATTTCTGGAGGAATGTTTTATATAACATATCCTAGGAAAAGATGAAAAATACTCTAGAATATTTGGAAATTTCCTAGATATCTGGGCTGGTTGATGTCTTTCTAAAAGAAATTCAAGAGAAGAGTAGTATTTTTCAAATATATTTCAAAAGTGAAATTAAAACTAACAGTTCTTTATTGTTTGAGTTTTCAAACAATACAGGGGAAAGGACACGTGGTTGGGCTGGTGCTATTCCAACATGTTGAATGAATAAACACATCAATTTTCTTTCTTTCTATCTAGTATTGCAACTGACCCAAAGGCATTGCAGTGAGGAACGGTATGGTACCAATACACATAACTAAGAATGATATGAAACTGGAGAAGAAAGAAAAAAATCTATAGATTGCCATTAAAATCTTCTGAAAGAGTTAAGAGAAAACGTAAAAGATTATATACTTGGAATGTATGTACCTGGTGATTTTGTTTAAAGAAAAAAATGTAAGGGGCTCTGGAACTGAGCCTGGCAGACAGGTGAGGACGGGACTTCCAGCCATTCCATTTCTCCCTCAACTGCCACATAAGGAAAATTATGCAATTCAGGCATTCTGTGGAATGTGCTGATTTTTGAAAGTTAAAAAGAGCTCTGTACAGTAAAACTATGAGATTCACACAACACAAAAGAACATCTTTAACTGAGCTGGCCATTTGATAAGGCAACTTGTACAAGGCTTCTTGTAATCAAAGCATAAAGTACCAGTAAAGCTAAAAAATTATGCTAAATGACTTCAGAAATAAGTACCAAGATGCAATTTTCTAGCCATTATATTTTACAACAACAAAAAAAGATTACCTTTTCTAAATCACCAAGTAGAGAACATCAGCGTCAACACAGACACTCAGAATGCTGGATTATTTTCCTTTTTGGTACAAGGAAATGAATATTATAATGAAAGACATCAGGACAAAACACAATTCTGTAAGAAAAGTATCTGATAAATATAATAAAGGATAACATCCATTATCAGTTTTATGGGTTGTAGATGATTTAATAAACACCAATGAAGAGGACTTAATTTAGAGTTTAATGATCATTTTGGAGGAAGGTTATCTACTATGAGCAACTTAATAATGCATGCTCCTGGAGTTGAGATGGCTCTTATTTAATTTGTACTTCCAAGAATGTGTAACTTTTCATTGCAACATATGGCACAATGAGAATCACTCTGGCTACAGAGTTTAAGATCCTTTGCAAAGAATATGTTCAACAATGAAGGGAAGGATGAGTATCAATAAATGTTATTGTACATCGCTGACGGTGGTTTGGTTGGCGTAAAAGGACCAAAGCCTCCAAACTAGTTTAGAAAATGGGAAAATTAGTTTTGCTGTTACCAAAGAATTTCCTGCAAGGACTATATATATATAAAAGTTGGTGGAAATAGTTTTCTTTTTTCCAATTATATGTTAAATATATGTTCAATTCAAAGACTTCAATTATATGTTAAATATAATTTTAAAAAACTATTTCCACCAACTTTTAAACAATAGCTTTACCTTTCCATGAGATAAGTATTTCTCTAAAGATTTTATATTCAGTCAAAAATGTTACCAATGCATTTGCATCTCTTCAGCTGGGGCACCAAGGGCACATTTTTAGGGAGATACAGAAATAGTTCAAGTTGTCTAACAGTAAACTAAGATGAAGTGAAACTGACCTTAATTTTCCATTTTGTAACTTTAAAAAGGTAGAATGTATTAGTGTTTACTTAGCAAATATATGTCAACCTTAAATGACATACTCTGTCCCTGGTTCTCTATGTCCCTATTTCATTTGAAGCATATTGGCTGAACCTGGGTCTCTCTGGGCTTTTCCAGTAAAGGTTCCCTAATGCTGCAACTCACAGTAGCCACCTCTGACTTCAAGTCTGCTGGAAGTCACAACTGTGTTCAGACTTAGGAATCAGCAATTCACATGTGGAGTTTCTCAAAAGGACCTGTTGGAATACTAGGGCCGAATGATTTATCTTATCCTGCGTTTATCAAAATTTCTGTTCCTTTCCTCTAGGTTATTTTCTCAATAGTCTATCTTATTCCATGGTTCTTGGCACTTCACTTCCAGATATACGCAACAGAAAATGAAAATAAACTCTTTCTTTTTGGGAGGACTGTTCAATCCCAGGTTTATTCTTTGGACAGGATTATTGTTTTCCAGGGAGTCACTTTCAGGAAGAAACCTGACAGTCATCATAAATGGTCCCACAGTGTGCTTTATCTGAATAAATCCTGAAAAGATAAGAGATTTAGATTTCAATCTTTTTTCTTTTTTTTTTCCTTTTTTTTCTTCTTTTCTTTTCTTTTTTTTTTTTTTTCTTGCTGTGATGAATATCCTATCACTTCAACCTTGGAATAAAAGACATCTCCATTTTTATGTAAGATAAAAGTAATTATGAATAATTAGTTCTAAATTAAAAGCATTTAGTTCTGAATTACTTATTCCCAACTAAACATCAGGCATATAAAATAATGGGTAATACTATGGTGGAACGGAACTTGGTCTTCCATGAGAAGCTCGAAAGCAGGAATTCAACATAACTCAGGTCAGTTTAAATAACATCCCTTTGCAAAGTGTCAAACGAGAACGAGTGAGAGCTACTGAGAGATCCTGGCTTGCTTTCTGGCCTCCTCTACTTTCCTGCAAAGGGATACCGGGAGATTCCTCCTGGGTCTCTGTCCCTTTGATCGTTGTGCTCTTGTGCTTTGGGGAGGCTGGAACTATGTGCTCTCCTTGGGTGGCTGGGTGGCGGGCGGTGGCTGCAGAGGCTGGGTGCCCGTGGCCGTTTTGATAGAGTTCAGGGTTTTGCTAAACCAAGAGTTTTTTGCAGCTTGGATTTCATTCATAAGGGCTCCTCTCTGATGTTCCAGTTCCTGATTAAGAAAAGAAAATTATCTGAATTATGTGTTTTCTCTCTGCCCCAAAACCCCCGAAGTATAGTTTTGTGGAATCCCCAGCTCTGTATAGCCGCAGCTGTCCTCCCACAAAACTCATAAGAGATTTTAACTGGCTTCTTAATGCAATGTTTTTGGTCCAAATTTAGGTTTAGGTTACAACATGTTTGAAACAACAAATATATGGATGGACAGAACTTCTGCTGATGTTGTAAGCATGACTGAATTCTAGTTCCAAACACATGGCCTTCACCCCAAGAACATCCCGGGCCAGCACAGAAACCATTCAGGGTCGCTAGAGGGGCCATGGTTAGAGCCATGGCGGGTTATGGCGGTAGGCAAGGACTTTGGGAGAAGGGAAAAGGGGAATAATCCATCAGAAACCAGGACTATTTTCCTAATTATGTTATCTTCACATATGGGCAGAGATTTTTGAGGAAAGGGATTTGGTCAAGTCAAGTAAAGATGAAGGAGAAAAAGCTCCCAAAGCAAAGAATGGGTGTCAGCCAATGTCCACCTGTTAGGAGGACAACAGATAAGGTCTGGCCCTTCATTTTCAGAATCAGCTACCACAGCAGCTGAAGTTCGATGAGAAGGGACCTTGGCAACAGAAATCTCAGGATAAGCTAAAAAAGCATATGCTTAAGTTCTCGTAGGATATTATTTTAATTATTATGCTTTCATTTAAAACTATGCGTTTATGTCACTGTTTAAAAATAATGATGTAGGGGCACCTGGGTGGCTCAGTGTGTTAAGCCTCTGCCTTCGGCTCAGGTCATGATCTCAGGGTCCTGGGATTGAGCCCCGCACTGAGCTCTCTGCTCAGCAGGGAGCCTGCTTCTCCCTCTCCTGCTTCCCCTGTTTGTGCTCCCTCTCTCGTTGTGTCTCTCCTCTGTCAACTGAATAAATTAAATCTTAAAAATAATTTTTTTAAATGATGTAAAATGTGACTCTGGAGGACACATTAGTGGGCAAAAAATGTGTTCATCGTATGTGGAAACCTCTTCAGATGCCGAGCTGGATGGACGGAGCCAAAGGACGAGAACGTTTCCTATAGCATGGACCGCCTCCCTCCTCTGGTCACCGACCTGGATTTTGCACTTGGCCTCCACCAGCTGCAGCTTGGTCTGCGCCAACTCCAGCTCCATCTCCCTCAGCTGCTTCTTCAGGTTGTCCTTCTCGTCATCCAGGTCCACCCCCTGCTCCTCCCTGCTGACGGCCGCCGGCTTCAGGGCCCCCTCTTTGCTGAAAATGTCACTGCAGTGTTTACAGGCCATCATTTTACCCTGAAATAGCCAAAGAGAGAACCCACATCAAGTGACTTCATGGCAGAAATCACTTCTAGAAACATGACGTAGACGCTGCTTGTGGTCCTTGAAGGCAAGCCCATTTCTGAAGGTAATTCTATTTCTTGCGCTGCAGCCAAAATGGCTTTAGCACAAAACTCAGTTGCTCAAGTTCAGTGCTCCTTGCTTCTTATAAAGTATCTCCAGAGTATCCATTTCCCTGGAAATGGAAACTATTAGAGCATCTCTGTGAAACCTGTCCTGGAAATTCTGTGCTGCCACTAGTCTTTCTAGAGCTCCATGCCATAGGCTCTCCAAGCAGTGTCTCCTGAATCCTAGAGGTCCTATAAGACTGCGTACTCTTCCCATGCCCGCTGCTCTGAAGAAACTCAGAGCATAAGTAGCCAGTCCACAGAAGACTGAGAAACGTCACTGTGACTGACCTGAATCTATGCTTGCAACGAAGTTTATGTCCTGTCCTTCGGTTCAGCTTTAAGCAAAGACAATCATTATTGTTCAAGGTAATCCAAGTAACTCTGCCTCATGTCTGGCCTAGGCGCGCAGCACCGAGCAAAGCAACTCTTCAAGACAGTGGTGCTCTTGTTTTCTTACAATTGCTCCAAAAATAGTTAGAGCTAGAAGATATTACAGAGCATCTCTATTTTAATGTACTACTACATATTATTGTATGTCCATAACTGAAACTATTCTCTACACACACACACACACATACACACACACACCCCAATTCTCCCCACATTTCTGTGTCACTATGCCTGTCTCCACCATCTAGGCCTGAACTCTGGGCTCATCTTCTTTCCCTTCTCCCTCATTCCATATTCAGCCGGTCATTATTTCTCTGACATGCCCGAGCTCTCCTCATCCCAGGCCTGAATCCCTAGAAGTCACCTTCTCAGCTCCCACTGATTGCTCCGTTTGTTTGTTTGTTTTAAATTAACATAGAATATATTATTTGTTTCAGGGGTACAGGTCTGTGATTCATCAGTCTTTTATAATACCCAGTGCTCATTCGAACACACACCCTGATTGCTTTCTTATTCCATCCTTATTGTACTCTTCCGATTCCTACCTGATTAATATTCATTAGACACTTAAAAGATACCTTGTAAGCCTCTTCAGAACCTGGAAGAATAATTAGCCCACTACTGGCACTAAATAGGCAAACAGCAAGTATTAGTTTTATGTATTTATGGTAGACTAAATAAAATGTTAAAAGTGGTGGCTTTTGATCTGGGTCTTAAATGATTAAAAGTTTCCCAAGCTGGGCAGGCAGTTCTATTAGGAGGAACCGCATGACGGAACAGGCTCCCCGAGGGAGGAGGACATCTCAGCAGGGCGAACGCTGTGTGCAAAGCCGCTGGCCCTTCAGAGAACTGCGGGGAGTGTGAGCAGCTCCAGCAGGGAGGAAATGGCAGAGCAGCAATAGGCAGGAAGTGAGAAGCGTTGTCTGTGGCCCCAGTGTAAAGGTTCTCCAATGTAATGCTATGGAACCCCGATTCCGTCCTACAGCGAAGGCACTCCCTACAACCTGGGCTCCCCGCTGGAGAGAGAGCACTGAGCCTCACGAGGCTGCAGGGTCTCAGCCAGCGTCCACCTCCCCGTCTTTCTTACTAACACAACTCTGACTTCATGTGGGCTGGCAGTTTGCCCGGTTAAAAGCTGCCATTTCCCAGGCTCCCCTTAAACTCAGCGTGGCCATGAGATTCAGTTCTGACAGGACAGCAAAGTGTGGTATGGAGCTTCAAGGAAGGCCACTTAGAGCTCACCCAGCTGGAGGTGGGCTCTGGCATTTTCTTCTGGCCCCAAATTCTACCCTTGAAGGTGGGTGTGATGGAGGTCACTCCAGTGACAGGTTTGACTTTCAAGGAACCTTGAAGATGCAGCCCATGCTGAGGGTGTGGGTCACTGATACCTGACCTGTGTGGATTGCTGATAAAAACCCAGGATCTTTCTAGCCCTAGACTTTTTTTTTTAAGTGAGATAACATCTTTTGTGTTTAAGCCATTGTTATTTTGGGTTTCCTCCCTGTGGCCAATCTCATTCAAAACTGATACACGGAGTGAGAAAATCACATTGATCCTGGGGAGAGCTCATTCTAACTCCAGTGCAAAGGGTTACCTGAAAGGGGAATAGTGTCACAGGAGGATGGAAACATCAAAACCTACAGCTCACGCCAAACAAGAGATGAAAGGGAAGTGGCGTTGGGGCAAGAGGCTATGGGACAGTACAGTGACCAAGGGTATGGAGAGTAGGGTGTCACTCCCAGGGTTCAAATCCCGGCATTACTACTCACTGTGACCTTGAGATCATGAATGACCTGTTTTGGTAATCACTGTCAGTAAAAACAAGACCTAATAAGTCATTAAAAAGAAGATATAATAGGGGCGCCTGGGTGGCTCAGTCGGTGAAGCATCTGTTTTCAGCTCAGGTCATGATCTCACGTCCTGGGATTGAGTCCTCCACCGGGCTCCCTGCTCTTCAGCGAGTCTGCTTCTCTTTCTCTCTCTGCCTGCTACTCCCTCTCCTTGGGCTCTACCTCTATCTTCAAATAAATAAATAAAATCTTTTGTTTTTTTTTTTATAATAAGAAAAAGATATAATACTATCTACCTACACAGGAAGCTGAGAGGATAAAATGGGATACTCTTTGGAAAAGTACACACAGGACGTGTTTACTAGGTGTTAGTCGTTGTTTTCGGCCAAAACAAGTTCAGGTTCCTCTTCCTGAATATCACGGCCTTTCATTAGACAACCCAGTTGTCTACTGTTTATAAAATTCAGTATTTCCCTCTATCCCTTAATACTCAAAGCACATCAGCCTCCTTAATGAGACTCATTCTAATTTCTGGGTCTTTAGTCACAGTTTATTCCAGAATGTTCTTTCTAAATCCTTCTAACAGAAGTCCAGAAATCTTCTAATACAAGTCCTGCTTCAGTCCAGCCTCCTCTACAAAGTCATCTTTGGTCTGCAGTTCTTACGATTTTGCTTTCTCAAAACCCTGCTTGTCTGTGTCATCCAACTCAGCACTGACTTACATGCCTCTGTCCTATTCCCTAAATATTTCACATGCATACATAGAACTTGCTTCTGTAGGGAAATTCTAAACTTTTTGTTATGCATAATTTCTGTAAAACATTAGTCTAAAAGCTGTCCACATAGATGCTCAATAAAGCCTTGAGTGACCCGTATACATCCATTTCATTTATATTTACATGAAGATTTTAGTTCAGGATAGTTAACCCTTTTATGCCAAGGAACATCATCAACTGAGTGTTAGTGTAAAAAAAAGGATGATAAAGACCAAGGAGGAAGAAGGTAAAGGTAGACCAGAGAGGGAAGACATGAGCCCCAAATTTTGGCAGGTTTGGGCAGGGAGATGACCAACCTCACAGTCACTAATAATCTCAGACTGTTTTAGAACAGGAAATAAGAAAAAAACACCTGGACTACAAAGTCAGAACAAGGCTCATATTTTCAGTTCTCATGTCTCAGATTTTCAGGTTATAAAGTTCTAAAACTATGGGTTTACTGTGTGCCAACCACTAAGATAAGCACTTGTTTAATCTTCAAAATAACCGGCTGAGGTGGGTAATGTTGTCTCTATTTTACAGGCCCCAAAATACAGCTTAGAGAGGTAAATAACTTGTCCCAGTCGTTCAGTTATATGCTAACATGCCTAGAATGCATTTATGCACTAGCACCAAACCTGAATATACTCAAAGAGAACTATGTCTGGTTTCTGCACGCGGGTCACAAGAGCTGGCTGTGCCAGCACTGCTTCTGAGAACAGGGATTCATTTGCTGGGCTGTGGATTCTACGGGAATTAGCAATTGCTTTTCTTATGCAGGCAACAAAAGGAGTTTCACCACCAGGGGGCAGCATGTAAAGAAATCCTACAGTTTCCTTTAAAAACAACCTCCAAAAAACTGGTAGAGAGCAAGGGGAGGGTGCTGCCCGGTGGCACACCACGCCGAAGCCACAACAGTTCTGGCCCCGTCGGGATGCTGAGGGCTCCCAGGCGTCCACCGAGCAAGAAGGAGCCTCTTGTGACAAGGCTGAGCTCCCACGACCTGCCTGCCACAAGCCCTGGCATTGATGGGAACACAGCCTTTCTGCGGGCAGCGAGGAGCATCACACCCGGCCAGAGACAGAGTCCGCTCTCCACCCTCCGAGAGGGGCAGGGTGGGCGTGACGTCAGAACCCGGGCCGCCGGGGGCGTGGTCACGCACGGGGGGCGGGGCTTCCCCTCGGGTACTGACGTAAGACTGCGTGAATCTGCAAGAAGCCACAGCACCGAGCGTTCTCGCTCCGCCTCACCTTAACCACTTCCAGCTCCTCCTTGCTGGCGGCCTGCTGGGTCTCCAGTCTGGTACTTAACTGGGAACAGATCTGAAGGAAAGAAAAGAGTGTCTTTATTAGGAAGCGGAACAGCTCTGATGTGCACATCACTGTGTAACCACTCACGGGTGGCTCTGGCTTCTCCGAGGCCAGAAGATAACCTTGCGAAAGAACCGCTCCGCAAATTCAGTCCACACACAGCGGAGAGCCTGAGAGTGTTTTCCATGCGGAAAGCATATTTTCATCTGAATTAGTAGAAGAGCACATGGGGTGTTTTGATTTCTTTCTGTCACGAGACTTTGTGGCTATTTCCAGTGAATTCCTGTCCTCTTTTGGAATCAATCTACAGAATCTCTGCTGGGGATCCACTTTGTGCAAAGTTCCATTCTGGAAATGAGATGAAAAGAATTCTGGACCAGAAACTTATGTGCACTGCCACAGGGAGAGTCTCTGTTTTCAATGACCTCAAGTCTCCTCTAAAAGTGGCAGAGAGGATGGATAAAACAGAGTTAAAATGCCCAGAAAATAATAAAGACTAAAATTCTGATCAAGTGGTTTGGCAATATGGTGTGAAATGACAAGCGTGAGGTCCAGCTCTAGTTCTTTCCAGCACTGTGTCCTTGGGCGAATTCACTAACCTTTCTAAGCTTCAGTTCCCTCATAAATACAAATCGCTATGCTGTGATAATCAATGGGGGGAAAAAATGTATGCAAGGGATTCAATATGGCACATGGCCTATAAGAAGTGCTCATTAAAGAAAATCTCATTATTGATTCTGAAATAAGGTGCTAACACCAAGTAGTAGGGGTAGGTAGAAATACGTGCTTTCAAAGCCAACACCAACCAAACAAACGAACGAAACTATTTGCTTTTAAAAAAATTCTAGATGTTCCAATTCTCTGAGTGACATATGAATCTTTGTTTTGAAAAAAACAGAATAAAAAAAGTTAGGGGATGTCAAATTTTAAAATGCAATCTGAACTAAAAATATAAAAGAGCTACCTCTATGACAAAACAGGCATTTTTTTTAAAAAAGATTTTTATTTATGAGAGAGAGAGAGAGCCTGATGTGGGGCTTGATCCCAGAACCTGGAGATCATGACCTGAGCTGAAGGCAGACCCTTAACCGACTATGCCACCCAGCACCCATGGGATTTTTTTTTCAATGTCTGTTTTGAAGGCATCTGCCCTCGTCTCAGGTCATGATCCCAGAGTCCTGGGATAGAGTCCTTAGATAGTTGAAGAGTTGACTCCCCCTACCCCCTTCAGGCTCCAGGCTCAGTGGGGAGTCTGTATCTCCCTCCCCGCCCCGCCCATGCTCTCTCTTTTTCTCTCTCTCTAATAAATAAATTTTTTAAAAAGGCTCTAAAGACCAGGGCCTGCTTGTGGAGTTGTTTCCAATTTCTCCAGATCCAAGCCTGGAAATAATGAATAGGACTGTATTAGGTGATGTGAAAAAGAAACAATCTCCCTAATAATTTTGGCAAACCATATACCCTTTCAAGTAACCCTGACAATTCCAAAATAAAGCCAATCATAGCCAATTCCAACTATAGAATGCATTTGGATTAAGTTTTATATCCCAATTATCTTCAGACAGATGGGTCTGTTGCCTTTTACATTACTGGCAGTGCCTGCCAGATAATATTCAAGAACAGTCGCAAGGACTACTATTTTGAAGAGTGCTGCATATGGCGGCCACCCATGGCCTAATGTGGTGATGAAAAAAAAAAACCCATGTGCAGTGATGGCAAGTTCCACGGCACCTGGTCTTTACTGTTCCTTGGACTGGTTAATGTCTCATCATCCCTCTCCTAGTCCCCAAATTGAAAATCTCGGGATCACCATCAGTCTTTTCCCTTGTCCAGCAAAAAATGACTATATTTTGTGTCTTCCTCTTCTCCATTTTCATTACTACTTATTTTAGTTTAAGGCTATTTTCTCACCTGGACTCTGTGGTTAGCCTCTTACTGTCTGTATCTTTGCCAGTGGGTCTCTCCACTTGGTTCCATGTTTCTCACTAGGATAGATCGATGCCAACAACATGTCCCTGATTATGCCACTTTCTTGCTCAAACATTCCTGCTGTAAACAGAATAAAATCCACATTCCTCTGCCTAACCCAAAGCCCTTCTTTGAACTGGAACCTAACTCATCTTTGCTTCTTTTTCTGTCCCTGAAACTCTTGACAAACAAAACTATTTCTGTTCACTTATCTACCTCCATGCCTTTGCATGGGCTGTTCCTCTGTTCCCTACTCCTATCCCCCCCTTCACTGCCTCCACATACGCAAATCACCCCTCCTCCAGGAAGGGTTTCATTTCCCATAGGCAGTAAGTTCCCTTTCCTCTTATCTGTGCACAAGTGTTATCTCCCCATTACAAAATCAGCTTCTGAAGGAGAGAAATTGAATTAATTCATCTTTTACTCCCCCAAAGAATCAAGCCTCTCAGCTAGCAGGTATTAAATAAACACATATTGATTATCAGCAAAGAGAGTAAGACAGCTCTGAAGCCTTATTTCTAAGTAATCTTCCACGAAGGAGAAAAATCCTTCTGAAAAGATGTTCATAATATATGAAGTGCATCAGCTGCAAAAATTAGCACAAACAATATAAATGACATTTTTATTTATACAGCAACAATGTATATTCAGTATATTACAGTAACTATTTCTGGTTGGCAAGGTTAAGCGGGGGGGGGGGTGTTTGGAACACAAATTTTATTCATAAGCAGCACATTTTTAAAAAGAATACCAATATGACTTCAAACTCCTACATGAGGCAGGGGATCCCAGGGACATTCTTAGGATAAGCAGGTGACATTCAGTCCCTCGAGGAACCCATTCAAGGGTTTCTCAGCAATGCGGAGTCCTTGCCCTGTCCCAGCATGGGCAGCAGAGACAAGACGATACTACACAGGCTGGCACGAGGGTTTTCTGGGAGCACTCGGGTGATGGGGCCTGGAATATCCTCAAGGGAAGCAAGCCCTCCACTAAGTGATCAAAGGGTCCCCAAAGAAGGCTTCCCGCTAGCCTTGGCCATTGCTGGGTAAGGCCACACAGCCACGTGGGAAAAGGAGCTCCCGCATGCTATACTGTGACAGCGAAGGACACACCGATTCCCTGGGTACTGTTTTTTGCTACAATCACTAAACTTTAGTCCTTGGCAAAGAGGCAAAGTGTTACTCCTGAGGTCTACTGGAAATGCGCTTCTGAGGAGCGCAGAGACAGGATCCCAGTGGTAATGATCAACCTTCCTGTTCCTCAGAATCTATCAAACATTGTAAGCAGTCAACAGATCATTTTGCTCAGTGACACCTCCCGCCTTATCAGCAAGCACATCCAACCGCTGTTTATTTCAGAGGAGAAAGGAGGTCACCAAATTTAATGAATGCACGGCAATCACTGTTTTGGGAACGCTGAAGACAAAAATATTGTTTTCCCCCTCAAAGAAAAACAATTCAAATAATCACTTTTATAGCAATCCAAAGCCCAGTGGCTCGTTACCTGCTTATACTCGGCAATGATAGCTGTGGTCTTCTTTATCTCATACTCAGCCTTCTCCAGCTGTTTCCGGAAGACTTCTTTTAGCTAGGGAGACAGAGGAGGAGAAACACCTAGCCTCAGTTAAAAACCTAATGGATTGCTGTGAACACCTATACTCATGTCGGCCTGATTCGGTCAAGGCCAATGTTAACAACTACAGCTACATAAACTTTCCTCACTGAAGCTGTAGTCAAGCTTGAAAGCCTGATCATCTTCGGAGATGCAGACATCTTCCTCTCCTGTAACGTATAAGACATATGGAGCAGCCCCATTACAAAACTGCTTATCCTTACCACTCACTTTATAAATATGTTGTGAAATACGTTTCCTTTCAGAAGCTATCTTCTTTTTCAAGACTTTATTTTTTTTTAAGATTTTATTTATTTATTTGACAGACAGAGATCACAAGTAGGCAGAGAGGCAGGCAGAGAGAGTGGGGGGAAGCAGGCTCCCCGCTGAGCAGAGAGCCCGATGCGGGGCTTGATCCCAGGACCCTGAGATCATGACCTGAGCCAAAGGCAGAGGCTCAACCCACTGAGCCACCCAGGCGCCCTAGACTTTGTTTTAAGGAATCTCTACACGCAATGTGGGGCTTGAACTCACAACCCCGAGATTGACAGTCACATGCTGCCCCCATCTGAGCCAGACAGGTACCCCGAAGCTATCTTCATTCTTATGAGAGCCTAAAACAAAACTAAATACCCTGGCAATGTTGTGTGTACTCTTACTGCTATATAATCAATGACCGCAGAGGCATTTTAGGGCCTCCCCATGCATTGCCTCTACTGTCATGGCTGGTAACTCTCTGAAGGTGGGAACAGGAAGCTTTGGAGACCCGAGTCAGAAAAAGTTGCAGGAAAGTAAGAGGTTTGGAGGTCAGGAGATTCAGGGGCTGAGGAATGACTTTAGAAGGATCCGGCGCGACCGGTAAGGCAGGTCCTTGCTACAGTCATGGAAATGCCAAACCAAGAATGCTGAACTGAAAAACACGCTTATTTCTGGAGTCCAGCAACGTGGGATGCTAGGTATCAAGGAAGGTAGGACAGCTCCAGGCCCACCAGATGAGAAAAGAACTCAGCTCCTCCACGTTGTTGACCAAACAAACACAATACAGCTCTGGTTACTCTTTAAGTACATAATCAGAATAAATTAAATTCTGCTTTGCAGCATTGCAAACTAGCTGTATTTGCTAATTCACAAATGACTGCGATTTATAATCCGACTCCTTATTGTTGAGGTTTTCCAAATTCCTTCATATTTGCCATGTTCTTAAATTCTAAAAGCAATGTATAGGTTATATTGATTCAAAGTTGGTTATTTATATTGGTCTCTACTCTCTAGATTCCATAATTAAAGGACAGAAATCACAACATTCTGCCCTCCCATGATAAGGCGCCATAGACTTCAGGACAAACTTAGAAAGCAGAGAGGCTCTGGGCAAGTGTCACTTAATTTCTCTAAACCATGGTTTCTTTATCTGGCAAAGAGAATAATCCCTATCTCGCAAAGGTACCATAATGATTAAAACAGGATATATGTACATACACAAATACGTGTGTGTGCCCCCCACACACTGGGAGGGAAGAAGCATGGGTTAAATTAATTAATTTGCTAATAGCTTCATTCTTTACCTAAAGTACTGAATCAGCCCCAAAAGGCAAGAGATAAAAACAAGCCAAAACAAAACAAAACAAACAAACAAAAAAACCACAAACCCATCAAAGACCTGGCTCAAACTGGATAATCAGCTCCTTAAAAATTTTGATTATGCCAAAAAAAAAAAAAAAAAAAAAAAAATTCTTGACCCACACTAAATGCCCAGAATCATTTCATCATTTTCCAATTAAAAAAAAAAAATCAGGGGCACCTGGGTGGCTCAGTGGGTTGGGCCTCTGCCTTCGGCTGGGGTCATGATCTCAGGGTCCTGGGTTCGAGTCCCATATTGGGCTCTTTGCTCGGCGGGGAGCCTGCTTCCCCCTCTCTCTCTCTGCCTGCCTCTCTGCCTACTCGTGATCTCTCTCTGTCAAATAAATAAATAAAATCTTAAAAAAAAAATCATGAAACACTTTTTATCAATCCTGGAAGGTGCTAAATGATACATCCCTTCATTACTAACTTTGGTGGACTTTTTTCAGCTTGGCTACAGGTCTTTGAAATGCTTTGCGTTCTATTTTATATTTAGTATTTTTGATGTCTTGGAATGAAACTCATTAAAATAAATGAGTGCATCGTGCCTGGCTGGGACTGGCAGAGGCGAGACCGTTGGTGAGGTGGTCCGCTCTTCCCCAGGAAGGCTAGAAGGCCGGCGGGCTCGACTCCTTGAGTAGAAGGCCCCACCTGTCTCTTGGCTGGGAGGACTTGGCCAAGCCATGGTCTCCCAGCCGCTTAGCCTGGAGGGAGCGAACTTCAAAGCCTGGTTCCCAAAGGGGTTTCTCCTTCCCCTGGGGAATAAGGGTTGAGCACTCGGCCGGGAACGCGGTGCTCCTTCTAAGGCAGGAATTAGGGAGACAGAGCAGGACTGACAGCACCTCCCAACCTCCCGGACATCTCTGCAGGCTTCCCCCTCCCCATGCCCTCATACTGCTGATGTAAACGAGCTTGGAGACAGGACACAAACTCTGCAGGTTTGTCCAAGCTCTTGGATCTAAGTCCAAGTTGCTAAACTTAGAGGAAACTTCACACTCTCGCTAGACATCTGAGTAAAGGCAGATTCCTAAAAAACCTGTTTAAGGGAAGAAATCAGTTCTTGCCTCCACTTCGAACACCCTTCAGACAAAATGCGGAGACCCAACGCTATTCGCATGTCCTGCTTCAACATCACCCTTGACTTAGAGTAAGTTTAATTTTACTTCTTGCTTAGAGTGTTAATCAACTCCTCATGCCAACACACATGGGTGAAGAAAAGCACCCCCCCCTCGCCCCGCCCCGATGCCTCTCACCTGGGCCGTCTCTTCCTCTTGCTTCCTCTTCTCTTCCTCAGTCTCTACCAGCCTCTGTTTGGTCAGGAGGAGCTCCTTATTCAGCACATCTGCCTTGTCTTCCGCCTGCACGTCGGAGCACATGGCAACCATAAGGAAGGCGAAGAACGACCGTGTGTGGATCCTCTCTCCAAACCTCATCTCTAGTTACGATGGCCTCACGACCAAAGGCCATGTTCCCCCTCCTAGCTCACCCAGGGGACGGCTGCTTTCATGGAAGGCCAACTTCCTAGTAGGCACGTGGCACACATCATCTCTGATTCTCACAACAACAATGATTTTACTGACAATGGCAGTGAAGTCTGGAGAGATCGAACAACACAACTGGGGCAGACATGGAATAGGAGAGGTGTGAGCTGAGTTCAGACATGAATGGCATCAAAGCGCATGCTCTTTTCTAAATGCTTTTTACATATTTTCAATCACTCTGAGACTGTGTAGATGGCTAGGATGAAGGGGTGGAGCCGTATATAGAAGCTTCTAGCTGTTAGTGCCCGGGGGTGGGGGGTGCGGATTCAGAGAGAGACAGGCTGATCCGTGGTCAACAGTATGTGAGAAAATCCAAAGACCAGCAGAGGTAAAATAGCTCACGAAGGGACGCACACAGGACCGTGAGTAGAGCAAGGAGAAATTAAGACCAAAAACCCATGACAGAGATGGCCTTCGGGAAAACTGATCTATATAGACCAGGCACCCGATCAAAAAAGGCCGCGTTTCTGGAATGTCTGAGCAGAGCTCAGAGCGAATACTCTGGTCTTAAAGCGGATACAGAGTCCAATTAACCAGGAAAGCACCGTGCGTTTATTTAACTAGTCAACACATGCCTACTGCACACCCTAGACCTTTACCTCTCTCTGTAGGTCTCAGCGTCAAGTTCACATCTGCAGTGGAGTGAGCCCTGAGCTCTGTCCCACTCACACTGACCTAAATCAGCTCCTCACCTCCATCTAAATGAGTTCCTCTGCCTACATCTCTCCTATTTCCCTCGACAGCACTGAGCCCAATCTCTACTGACAAATCACACGTGGGGGTTTCTCTGTCTTGCCCATTAGACTTGCTCATCCCCATCTCCCCAGCACCAAGGCCAGTACCAAGTGGGGCAGGGACTCCCCAGGTACTTGGTGAATGAATGGAGGTGACTCTCCAATCACTGCCCAGGGGGCACTGTGTGTGGGGGAGGTGGCACAGGGCCATAGGATGAGCTCAGCAGAGAAAACCACAGACACAGAGTACAGACAGCTATTCGAAGAAGCTATCCTTGGCCCAACAACAGCGAAACATTATCCAGAGAATCGTAAAAACTGGCCAGGTGGCCATGCATGTGTTTTGCCCCATCTCCCACTGGTCCCGAAGGCCGGGCCAGCACAGTCTGCCAGGCCTGGCAGAGAAGCGGCACTCCAGCCTCTCTGTCCGGGCTCATAGTTCCCAGTGTCCCACACTCTGATGGTCACAGCTCTGTTTTCAGATAATTTGCAACTATGCTGTACTGAAGGTAAAAAAGTCCCTCTTAAAAAGACTCTAAAATTTGCTCTGATAGATTTGAAGGGGGAAACTACATAGCAAAAGTATATCCTAAAACTAGAGGTGGGCAAGATATCTGTGCAAGTTATGTTTTCATAAATTGTATATGATATCTGGTGCAGATTACAGACACTCGAAACAGCAAATTTGAGAGCCAGTCAGATGACTGCAGTCAGAGCAGGGAGCACCTCCCCAGACTCTCTGAGGGAGGGTCAGAGAGAGAATCAAGAACAGCAACACAGATCACTTCAGTGTTCTTAAAAATCGAACCAAATCTAGGTCCCCACAACTTCAGCCCACGGGTTCAAGTTCTACCTCAGACTATGTAAGTAACAGCCCTCCTGATAAAGAAGAGCACAATTTAACGTCCTCTTCAGTAGCCCCCGCATTTTCCAGTTTGTGAAGAGAAGAGTCCTTCCTCTTCATGACACTCTGAAGTGAATGTTTTCTAAGTCTGGCTTCTTAAAGAGATTCACCCCAAATTTTTAGCCTTTTGTAAATTTCTGCTATCAGGACATTTAAGCTTCTTAAATTGTGCATCACACCTAGACATTCTACTTTATAGTTTTGGAACACCAAAGGAGTGCTTCCAACATCTGCAGAAATTGCTGGGGGTCCCATGTGGGAGGAGCGTCAGAATTTTCCAGAAGCGTCCTCCAGAGTCTCTCCTCTATGTTAAACAGTGGAGTTAGAATGATTCTACAGCTCATCAAGATAGGATCACATCTGAAAAAACTTGGTTCTCCTAGGAACAGTCTTCTGGGTCTTTGGACAACCAATTTCTAGGCCTCATTTAATTAGAAATCATCTTTCATGTTAAATGAATCTTTAGGGATGTACTACTGAACAGATAGATACTCATATTCTTCGAATTCAAACTATAAAATCTTTACCATAATTTGTTAAGATCACTGTCATTATTAATTCTAATCACTTATGAACATCTTTTTTTAAGATTTATTTATTTATTTGAGAGAGACAGAGAGAGAGCAGGAGGAGGGGCAGAGGGAGAAAGAGAATCTGACGCAGACTCCGCACTGAGCATGGAGCCCAATGTGGGGCTCAGTCTCAGGACCTCAACATCACGACCCGAGCCAAAATCAAGAGTCGGCCGCCCAACTGACCAAGCCACCCAGGTGTCTTGCACTTACCAACATTTTATAATGTTTTATATATATATATTTTTAAGATTTTATTTATTTGACAAGGGAGAGCAAGAGAGACAGCGTAAGCAGCTAGAATGGCAGGCAGAGGGAGAAGCGGACTCCCTGATAAGCAGAGAGTCCCATGTGGGACTCGATCCCAGGACCCCAGGATCAAGACCCAAGCCAAAGACAGATGCTTAACCAATTGAGCCACCCAGGCCCTCCCTTAAATGCCTTATCGATGTGGCGACTTCTAAGTGCTACCTAAGGTTCATACGACATACACAGGAGGGGAAAAAGCACTGCCATCTGTGATTTAATCATCAATTAACGGATGACCTGATCGAAAGCTTCAGCGCTCACAGCAGGGATGAGGCTCTCTCAGAAATGATGTCTCAAAGAACTAGTCAAGCCAAGGGAGCCTGGGTGGCTCAGATGGCTGAGCGTCTGGCTGCGTTTGGCTCAGGTCATGACCCCAGGGTCCTGGGATCCAGCCCCGCATCGGGCTCCCCGCTTGGTGCAGAGCATTTATTGTCAAATAAATAAATAAAAATCTCAAAAAATAAACTAACAAAAAACTGGTCAAGCCAGTTGTTCAATTTAAAACAAAACAAAAGACTTAACCACTCATCACACGGAGCCCCTGCTCTAACACAGAACTCGCTCTGGTCGGAAGGACGAGCAACCGTGTCTCTTCTGTTCCTTCCTTGGGAACAAGAAAGGACAGGAAGGGTTGAGGCAGCTCTCTACAGAAACCGAAATGGAGATGTTGTATCTTTTTACATTGTTAATCACCGGGAGAAGTCCTTATTCTAAGAGTCTGAGGGAGGGCACGTTGTCAAAACAGAAGGCTGTGTCAAAGAGAAAAGTTTAGAGCCCAGAAGCCCAAAGTCAGCACTAAAGGGACAAGGGTGGGGGATAATTTGTTTTTAAAGAGTACTTAATTACCTAATTAGCACTTGTTTGTTTACATATTGTCTGGAATACAAGCTGCTTTCATGTTTGTTTTATGTTTGTCCAAGTCTGGCTACTTGAATGAAGAGATGTGATTTTGAGAAAGTAGCAACGGAAAAGTAGGAGGTGAACGGGGTGGAGGTGGGCAGAGCCAGCACTTCCCGTAGGCGGTGGGTGCCCTTCCGGCCAGGCTGGGGGACAGGACACCGAAAGGGCACGGACAGCTGTTGGACAGGGAAGTAAGCCCCGCTCAGGCAGAAACTGCAGAATCAGATGTTTGGAGGAGATGTGCATGAAATAGCAATTTTTATCCTTTTACCTAGATAACAAGCTTCAAAAGGCAAGGGCCAGGTCTTCCTTACTCTTTTAAAAGAAGAGGAATAAAGGAAGGAAATTAAGAGAAAGAGGGAAAAAATGAAAGAATGAAGGAATCTTTTCTTCAAGGACTAGCAACTAGAATCTACACAAGCCATCTACCCAGATACCCAACAGTCAGTTATTTTGGGACTATGCATGCAGCAGTCTTTCCAGGCTGATCCACAAGATGGACTTTCTCGGTGGTGCAACATTTTTTAAAATAATATATTATTTTTCTGATTTTTAATAAGGTATAATGCATATTATTCCTAACCCAAGGGTTGTTAAGAATTTAAGGTCTTCTTATGAAAGATAAAATAATTGAAAAAATGCAAAAGATGAATTTAAAAGTTAGATTTGACTCTCATCACCCAGAGTTTCTAGAACTAGTATTCTGATGGATTTCCTTGTAGGCTTTTTTCCTTTTGAGGTATATTCAGCTTCTTTCCTAACACGATGGCCCTCTGTCAGCCAAACTCCTTGAAATTTAGATGCAAACATTATATACAGAGAAATTTATAGGGTTTTATAATATTGTAACATTATCTTCCCATTGTTTTTAAAAAACAATTCCCAAAAGACATTTACTTTCATTCTCCCCTTCTACTGGACCTATACATTATTTCTACTTTTTATTTTTCTGAATGACACAGTAGTAAACCATCTTGTACACATCCGCTGACCAGATTTCTATTTTTGTTAGAATAGCTTTCCGAGTCAGAATCTATATGCCATTTTCCTCATTTATTAAATGTAAGATTAAAAAAACACCTGCTTGGTGGAGTCATTAGCAAGATTAAATGAGATAACGCTTACAGAATTGCTGAATATAGTCCTTGGTGTGTTGTAGGTGGTCAGTAGACATCTCATCTCATTACTTTTTAATCCTTTTAAAGGCCTGATAGATAACACCAAACACACTTCCTGCGCCACTTTCAACCTACGACTCTCTCTCTAATGAATTTCACCACATCTCCACGGAGTCCCCCTGCTTAAAACTCTTTCTCATTTAGTTATCCATCTTCAGAAAACTATTAATGGATAAAAGATTTGAAAGAACAAAATCACATGTGAGGCCTTTGGGGGAGCCTGTATGAAAATAGGAAATTTCATTATAGTACTGACTCACCAGCCTAGTGTCATTAACACAAAAATGTACCAGCTAAGGTCAGACTGGTCCCGGTCCTGATGGACTGGACGCCCTCTGTCTTCTTTGGCTCTCTCCTAGTCACACACGTCTCTCACACCCCCTCTAATAACTTCCAAGCAGCCCAGCTGAATGGTTTCGTGGGGAGAAGGGTCACACTCCCCACCCCTAGACCCCCAACCAGGCTGCTTTTCGACCTTCCACATCCTGTGTCCCACAAAGCAGTTTCTGTCTTAATTCAAACTCTATTTACTGTGAATTCCTTCAGCTGCCCCTTTTCCCGCTTTAGCACTATTTTCCTTAATAGTCGTTTAATCCCTATCTTACTGTGATTGAAACTTTTGAGCTGCAAAACCAGCCATTTATATGGGGGGAAAGGAGTAGGGCCAGAGACCATTTTTCAGCATTTAAAAAATTTCTCTAAACATTTAATCATATTTCTATTAGTGGACATTGTGTTTGAAATATTGTCAATGAGAAGTTAGCATACAGGTAATTTTTTTTTTTTTAACAGATTTAACAGTGTTAAGTCTCAGTCTTTCTGACCCTGACACCATTGGTGGGGAACAGTCACTTCTGAAGTCAGAAAAGAGAGTTAATTTTAAACCCGCCCAAGACTCCTTCCATATTGCCAAGTATCTTTTAAAACACCAGAGACAGAAAACAAGAAGTCCTAAAGCTGTCAGTATTGCTGGAAAGAACCAGGCAAGTTGAACAATTTAAGGTCCTCCTAGAAACAGATACCATGTATGGAACACATTGTGTTGACACGTTTCACCTTATTTTACCTACAGGCAGGTTAAGAACCACGCAGGGTCGTGCGGTGAGCAGACCGCGATGCCGGGATTCACACCTAGCATCTTGGCCCTCAGCCATCACAAAGTATGTCTCTCCACTAATACCCGTATCCCCATGTACATACTTCTTATAAAGTCCTCACGTTCACTGGAGATGAGAACTCTTCTTGGAACAAAAAGTAAAGTGCCTTCCAATGCTGGCGTGGCACTGGTATAGTCTTGATGACTGATATTCCCAGGTAATTATACTGGCAGCCCTCAGCTTAGGAAAAGTACAGATGAAGAGAAGAGACACCAAAGAAGTTTAGAGTTATAAAAAAAACAGCATCGCACATGCTGTTTGGAGAGGACCCCAACACTTCTCAAAGGCTGCTGCTTCCACCCTCTCCAATTAGCTCACGCTGTCCCCTCCCACCTCTTGGCCTGTACATTCAGCCAACCAGCAGCCAACTCAGCATCGGGTAGCTCTGGCGGGATCGCAGCGAGAGCAGCTTGATCCTCACCCCTGAGGAGGTCGTCACGGTTGGACTTCAACCCAGCAAACGACAGGTTTACCTGATCCAAGTCATTTCGCAGAGCAATCTTGCTGGTGACTAGTTCGTGGGCAAGGTCGTCGTTCTCCTGTTCCAGCCTCATGCTGGCCTCCTGTAGTCTCCGGTTCTCCCTCTGCAGGAAAAGAGCAACAGCCAGAGGGAGGGGCGTTAGTGACCAGACACACTAGCAGAAACGAACGGGACTGGCGAGGGAAAACAGGCAACGACAACAGAGTGAACTTTGGAAGGTGTTAAGAAGGAGGAGGCGCGAGTGGCACAGGAAGGCAGGATTGCTGTCCAGGAAACAACAGTGAGTTAAGCCAGCAGTGCAGGTGCGGCGGTCTACCTGGTAACAGTTACAACTGTCCCTGACAGGCTACACGGTAAAGGCTGCATTATTTAAAAAGTGCCACAAAAGGCAGAATTTCCAACACCTCCCCAATCCTGTGACGTTTCATAGAGACCCAGAACACAGACACTGGCCAGCCTCTGTTTGAAACATGCACAATAATCTGACCCTTAACCTCAAGAGAAACTGCACGATGCAGGTGGTGTCAAATGCGGGGAAACCACTAGACGTTTCTTCACATTGTTTTCCCTGTATCACAGTTCACATTAATTGAATATATTCAGTTATGAGCACTAAATGAAGAAACATGGGTTCTGGACTTTTGCTATCAACTGACATTTCATCCTTGGTGTAGAAATACGGTGCAGAATACTGTGCAGAAATACTTCTCTGAACACGGATGTTTGTACCGGTAAGAGCGAGAGTCCATACGACAATGGCTCTAAATGTTTGTGGGAGTGCTTTGAAAAACTTCTCAACTTTAAAACTTCAAAAGACTCTTGGTAAAAGAAATTACTGAGTTATTTTTTTCCCTCTTGAGCTTCCAGGAAAAAATCTGAAACAAAGTCCTACGATGAAAGAGCCAAGTCACATTCTTACGAAGGAAGGAGGAAGGTCTCCCCTGAACTAAACTTTATGAACTGTGGACACGCGCCATCTACTTTCAGAAGAGCAAGTCACGGTCTTTCATTCCAAAGTATCAAAAGCACTTTTTTTTTTTTTTTTTTTTGCTACTGTTAACAGTTATAGGAGATTCAAAGAGAGCTGACAGGAAAGACTTCAATGTGATGAAATCTTCCTGTTTTTCAGATTTATACTCCTAACAGTGTTTTCTGCAAGGGTAGTAGAAACTCAGAGCAGTGGTGCACGACCAGAAGACAAATCTATGCCCAGGAAGAGAGCGTGTCATTGCATCACATGGGGCGAAAGGACATTTACCTTCTACAGAACAACCTGGGATTGGTTATATGGAAAAAAGAAAGCCCCATTTCTTTTCTCTTTTTGTTTCTTAAAGAAGAGCTAAGAGACCAGTGGTAAGGGCAGAGCCTAAGGCTTTCATGGGGTGGAGAATCCCCCAATCGGGCCAGCAGAGAAGCTGAAGGATGAACCTGCGCTTTGACTAGAACCACCCAACAGAGTCAATTTCTGTCTTCTCTTTTAGAAGACGAAGACTGGGACAGTTGGGGAATGCCCAAACATTTCTGAAAAAGAAATCTACTGAAGAAGATAAAAACAGTCCCAAATCTCTTAAATGCTTTTAAGTAAATTCATGATAGAATTCCATGCAGTGTTACACTATAAGTGAAAAATAAAATAATTGAAATAAGTGAAAAATATGTAATGATCCAAGAAATGCTTAGGAAATGCATAGGAAAGAAAAAAAGACAAGGAACTCGAAAGTCTCATTTTTGTAACAACATAAATAACATTAATTGTAGGTGCTGGATTAATTGTATTGTTGTCTTTGTGCTTTAAAAATGCTTCCAAGGGGCACCAGGGTGGCTCAGTGGGTTAAAGCCTCTGCCTTCAGCTCAGGTCATGATCTCAGGGTCCTGGGATCGAGCCCCACATCGGGCTCTCTGCTCAGCAGGGAGCCTCTTTCCTTCCTCTCTCTCTGCCTGCCTCTCTGCCTACTTGTGATCTCTGTCCCTGTCAAATAAATAAATAAAATCTTAAAAAAAACCATTAAAAAATGCTTCTAAGTTTTCAACAATGAATACAGAATACATGGGTTTAGAATGTTATCTAAAAAAATTAAAAAACACTCAGAATTTCAATTCCATTGGAAGGATAAAATGCCAGAATGAGAATTTTTTTCAAGTTCACTCCTGTTAGAAGCTCATATTCTACCTGAAACCAGACTGGATCTTCGTTTTTAACCAAAACATGATGTAACCCCTCTAAAGTATGGCCTTGCCAGGAATCCTTTCCCAAGATATTCCTGAAAAGACCGTGAATGTATTTGTAGGGGCACATTGCACTCATCCATTTCTGTCTGTCCCCTCCTTCTACAGAAGTCCTAACCTCCACAGAGGTCCTAACCTCCCACAGAAGTAGCATAAAAGTTGTCATGAAAATACAAGCAGAAAAGCAGCCAGGGCCTTCACGGCGAAATCTTTCCATCTTTGCTGAAGCAATCCAAATTCTAGCAGGGGCACGAGACTTAGTCTTTTGCTCTGGTACATCTAATTACTACTCCTTTTTGTGGAAACAACTTCCCTACTTGTTGAAAACTCAGAATTACCAAAAAAAAAAAAAAAAAAGTTCCAGAAACTTTTCCCATCCACTTCCTCCTTGCCAGGAAGGAGCGGCAATGCCCAGCACCATTTCACCAGGACACAGCACACCCAGGTGGCTGCTCAGCAGAGAAGCGATCGTTCTCACCTCCAGGAGTCCCTTCCCAAGAGCCCCTGGTGACAGGACTCCAGGCCCTACTCCTGAGTCAGGGTCTGAGTCCTCCCAACAACTGTACTTGCATGAATTCAAGATGCAGAGTCCCCTCAATGCTTGCTGATGTTACAGTCATTTCACCCAAGTGACAATGTTGCAGCTCAGGTTTTTCAGGTGACAGTGACACGGGCTTACAAGGGAGTTAAGATAACCCGCACACAAAGTCACACATGGAAAAGTGCTTCGTTGCAAGTATGTTATGGATGGCACCAGGCGGCTCCTTCCCTCTTGATCCAAGACCAACCCTCGGTGGGTGACGTTACCTAAGTCAGAGGGGGGAGCTCAGCTTAGTGCTGATGGACACATGCCGTCACCACGCCTGTTGCAACTGGAACCCTTCCCTATGGACACGCGGCCAAGGGGGGAGAGGGGGGACAGGGGAAGATCTGGGAGAAACCGTAAGTGTCTAAGCGTCCCTAAAAAGCTAAATGGCCTCAGGGGTGCCCCTACCGGCTTGGCTTTAGCAAAAAGCTTCGGTTGGGTGTGTACACAGCAAGCAGCACAGGGCGAGTGTGACTCCTCTGCTTTGCACTCACAGACATGTGGGCAAGCAAGCTGTGGGGCCGAAAATGCAGTATCGTCCTCCAAAGTCTGAACCTGGGGCGGGAGGCATCCTCAGCAGTCCTCCCAGCCCCTGAGCGGGCCAGCGAGGCACCGCCACCCAGCGGGGCGGGGGTCCCTGCCAATGAACCTGCCCACACTCACCAAGGGTTCAAGTGAGGTATCTTCCTGGGTGATCTTTTCCAGCCTCTCCCAAGGAGCCCACACTGCTCCCCCGCCCCTCCCTGGAACTGACTGATGCAAGGAAAAGCTTTATACTAGAACGGAGAAGAAGGTTCCATGTGGATGGGCTTCGTTCATTCTGAAAGGTCAGCAAGAGCTGCCTGCCCGAGTGCGCCTGGGGGCCAGCCCGTCAGCCTGTCCATGCAGAGGCAGCTGCGTGCCACGGTGTGCACAGAAGCAGATGTGCCCAGCTGCTCTGAGCCTGTCAACATCACAGGCAGCCGGCTTCCCGCTCCTCTCCGGAGAGACGGCAGGAGACCCCGCTTCCATAACCCTGGAAACGCACACTGCCCTGTTCGGCCCATCCTCCACCCTCCAACAACGGACACCATCCCAGCAAAAAGCAGATGACAACTTGCCTCGTTAGTTCCCTGCCCCCCTCCCCAGCATAAGAGCTGCACGGCTGCCGGGAGAGTTTGGTTAGTAACTTTGGGGAGGAGGATACTGCATTTTGCAGACAGACAGACGCCGGTATCACAGACATACACAGATAAATAACTTACCTCCTCAAAAGTCATAGACCAACTACCGTTTTCAATCATAGGTACAAAAGACAATTGAAAAAAAAAAAACAGAATATCCAATGAAATTGCACACCTACTAATACAGTTATGAAATGGCAATAACAGAAGCAGACACTTGTTAACGCTGTCATTTACTCTAAGTTCTCTGTCTGCAAACATTCGCTGGAAGAAAGTACACTTGAGGCAGCCAGTGGGCAAGTCTCAACCCAGCCAGACTAAGATTCAAACTCCTCCCCTGCACCCTGCCCTTCGCAGTCCGTGTGACGGCTGGAAGATGCTGTCTGCGGGACTATGGACAACTTGGGTGTGAGTTGTTTACACTGTGTTATTTCAGCCGGGTGGAAGGAACTTCCTCGTATGACAAGGTCGGAAACGTTGCAAAATAGTTCATTTTCGGGCAACAGACTGAAGTTGCTGGGCAGGGGAATGCTTCCAGCTGTCCTGTGAGTCTGAGGGCTGGAATGTGGGTGAAGCAGCACAAGAGACGGTGAACGTCATTTATTCCGTGATGAGAGGCCTGAGCAACGGGAACCGGCATTCGGAAGAAAATAAACGAAGCCTTACAGGAAAAAATGATGGGAAATGAGGCAGCTTCGTAAACTCTAGCTCAGTATTTGGGGTGTGTCATCTGCTACTATAATGAATTCTTGGCACAAGGTTTTAAAGTCATTTAAGGGTCAGGAGAAAATGTTTTCCTAAAAGACCCAGTGCAATTTTATTAGCAAAAACACACTCAACTCTCCCATGCTTTCGTTTGGGTAATTTTTTCAAGAGTTGATAATTAGCATCATCAGATTTTAGCAAACAGTTTTTTTGACATTCAAAGGCAAATGCCTACAGATTAAATGTTTAAATGTCTACATTGTCTGCAAATGAAGGTTTGAGAGAGAAAATCTGGATACTTGAAACATTTTATGCTCTTCCTTTACCCAATGTATCCAGTTTTATTTTTCTGGTAGAAATTTAAAAAAATTGAAATGTCAAACTAAAAACAAAATCTTGTTGGTAATAAGTAACTGGCAGTTGGCAAACCAGACTACAGTTCTCCTAGCATTTGAAAAACAGTCTTTGGTTATTTCCTAGCACTGGGGTCAACAAGCTTTAAATGTAAATGGCCAGACACAAAGTATTTTAGGCTTTGCAGGCATATGATCTTTGTTGAGATTACTCAAACTCTGCCACTGTTGTGCAAAAGCAGTCCTAGACAGCCGATAAGTAAACAATGGGTGTGGCTGTGTTCCAATAAAACTTTATTTACAAAAACAGGCAGCGGGCCCATTTGTCCCTCATGCCATAGTTCGCAGATACCCTGCTCTAGCATACAAATCAAATTTTTAAAAAAGCAATGGGTTACAGATGATGTCAAAACATGTCAGTGTGACATAATTTTCTCAGTAATGCTACTTACACAGGAAGCAAAATTTACTAAAACTTAAAAAAAAAGACTAAAAATTGAATAAAAGTTTTGGAGAATTAATTCTGAAGATCATCAATAAACATACTTAGAATATTCTTAATATGTGTAACATTCAAACCTCTCTCAAGTGTTAAGTAAAACTCAGTGAACAGGCATCATCAGAAGCCACCTGCTCCTTCTTCCTAATTTGCTCAAGAATCCTCAATAGGGGTTAGCCTGCAACTTGAACCATCTTACAACAGTGAGTTCACTGGATTATCCACGATCAACAAGAGTGGTGGCCTTCTGAGGTCTATCACAACCGTTATCACAGGCAGATAGAAACCATGCTCTTGACTATCAGTATTCATTAAAAGCATATTATTTCATAAATGTAAGTATTTCCAAAAACCAATGACAGTTTCTGTAATGAGGAAAATTAAAAATACGTAAATTTATTTTCATTGGTAGAAAAGAGTTTTCAAAGATAGATTCACTTATTTTGACTTCCTGAGGAAGGAAAGGCCCCACAGAGTAAGAAAAAGGGGAAGCCTTCCCACCCCACTCCCCAGGTAATTTGACAAAATTTAAACTTCTTTCACTTGACAATTTAAAAACAAAATGTGATGTCTGCTCTAAGTTATTTTATAGCTATAGAAGAATGGCAAATAATGTAAGTCCAATTAAGCTTTACTTCAAATATTTTGCATTATTTTTGCCCAGTATAATTAAATAGCTTAATTTTAAATTACATACAGGGATAACTGCTCTACAAAAATTAGTATGTGTAAGACGAACTTTTTGCAAACTTAGAGGAATTACTCTCTTCCTGCCTGAATTACACTTCGATAAGAGAATTACTACTTCTAACCTCACCAAAGAAATTAAACATTCTAAATTTAATTATACTAAATATAGATAAGATACCTGAATTAGAAATGATGCGTAATACTATCTGTGTCCTGAACTCAAGAGAGTTTAAGCATTCCCGATTCTTTCTAGGATTTGCCTATCTAGAACAGGTAATAACATAATCTTCATTGCGCTTTGGAAGACTCACTGAATTAATTAATTAGCTGTGCTTTCGAAGGTTTACCCCACATCTGTGCAAGTACTTAATTAAATAAGAAAAGCATACCATCTTCCAAAGGTAGAGGAAGGCTGCAGTTCTCTAAAAGGTGCTGTCAACAGATTACATTAGTAGAAACTATCTTTCCCTAAATGGAGACAACTCAACTCCTTAAAACAGAAAACAGTATTACAATTTCTGAGGCCAGTAACTACTTATTAGGGGCTTGACTACTAATTTTTAAAATATACTAAAACAGCTACACGTATTCCTGAATGCTTGTTTTCTGGGAGCTTGTATGAAAATGGAAATATACCAAGATGGATTTCTATAGATAAGTCTTTATCCTGTGTTTCCCTTCATTTCAAATTAATTAATTTACAAACCAAAGTTTCAAGTAGATAAAAACTACCACACCAATTTGGCCAGGTCAAACTTAAGAAGGGACTTAGAATAAATGTTCTATATTCCTCTTCCAATAAAGTTTCCTTTTTGCGTCTTGAAACGTAGTCAAGAAGATCGGCAGAAAGAGCACACCAAATCCCGTAGGAAGCCATTACAGAGCTGATTTTCAAATGCAAATATAAGCCAAGACCAGGTAGCCTGGTGTGTACACAAATTTATACAGTTCTACGTTTGTGTGCATCCATATTTATACATGAAAATGGATGTGTCACCCACTTGCATTGGCCTTTCCCCTATAAATATGAATACACACAGGATTGACAATCATTAATTAGCTCCAAATCTGACAGAAGGTCTCCCTCCCACAAGTATGGCTTCTGCACAGGCTTCTCTTGCATGACTTGGAATTTATGAAAAGAAGACGGTGGGTTGGATGCCATTCCCCTTGAAACATTTTGCTTGGATCTTTTTTTTTTTTTTTTGAGATATAACTCACATATTATGAATTTCACCTTATTAAAATGTACAAGTCAGTGGTTTTAGTACATTCACAACATTGTGCGACCATCACCACTGTCTTGTTCCAGAACGTTTTTGTGTTTAGGGTTCTAAAATTTACCAACATAATTCATCTCTTTCTTTGTGGTTGAGATTTAAGTGTTAGATACAGGGGAGTATAGTGACATCACTTGAAAACGTAGATATCAGCATCTGTCACAAAATTAAAACACATACTTGGATAGATACAGCAAGAACGTGATGGCTCAGGGCTGCCTCTGCACTGCTGGGTCCTTCATCCCACCTCTGGCTTCCACACAAGGGGCCTTTTTGTATGCCAAGGGAAACAGCATCAAACTGAAAAATCTCTTAGAATATTTTATTGTATGATGTTTCTGGGCTTTTAAAAAAAAATTGACGCAACTTTCCTAACTCCCTTACCATCGAGTGAGCTCGGGGTAGACATGGCATTTTAAGTAGTACAGACCTTCACGGGGGAGGAGGGCTTGTTAGTGAACTGGTCTAAGTTCTGACTTGATGCCCACAAAGATCTTCCCAAGTTATTCTTAAGAATTTGTAGTCCAAGAATTTCCCAGTCCAAGATCTACGAATTATAATGTGCTCATTCCAGGGACACAGATCTTATTCTTGATAGGATTAAATTTAGAAGAGGCTGAGAGGTATTTCTTGAATACTTTCCTACTTTAAGGTCATTATAATTGGTTTCTTAAACTAGGTATCGAGTATCTGAAAGAACAAGGCTGGTGAAGGTTGGAAACTATAAAGCCAACTTTCACCTTGAAAATGTATTTAAGGACTGTAACTTCACCAAGTATATTCCCAATGTAAATGTTTAGACATTATTAAAAGGGTACAGAAATACTAGATGTATGGACAAACTATTACAGTAAGATAAAAGAAATAGTTATAGAGCATTTCTGATATGCGTAAGTTAAAAAGAGTATCTGTTTTCAAAACAAAACAAAAAAAGTTTAATTCTACTTTGATCCCACAGTAAAATGTGAACACACTCAAAGTCTTACGTGTGGGAAGTACTCTTGAACAAATAATATGCACTGTACTGTTCACACGTATCTACTTCGATGTGAAAAGGATGTACAAAACAGTACCAAATTCAGTCCCAGACTGATTTTAAATGTACGATTTTAGTCTTTCGTTGCCTTCTCTTCTATTTCAAAGCACTCTTCCCAGATTTTATTTGTAATGATGTCAACTAAGATAATTAGAATGATTATCTATGCAGTAGGAGGTCTTCATTTAGGATCCTTAAGAATATTTTTAAATTATCCTTCAAGCCTTCCTAAAGCAGCATGTGATAGGAGCTACATTAAAACTGGTTTTATTGAGGGGGTTGGTGGTGGTGGAAATGAGCCTCAAACCTTATTCTGTGAGTGCCTTGCGGGTTAGTAGGGATCTACCAGAGCAGTACATGGGCTCTTCTTATCAGTTCTTTCGCCCGTTCTAGAAATAAGCGGAGAGGCATATTGCTGTCAGGCTACTGAGGAGCAACCCTTGGGAGAAATGAGAAGATAAGCAAGGGACTGGTAGAGCAGAACCACGCGAGGGGATGTTACTCTAGTAATAATACCTGGGTCATGGCAGGCAGCAGGCCCCAAAGGTCTAATAACCACCATTTACTGAACAGCAGCTCCGTGCGAGCAGCTTCACACACGACATCCCTCATCTTCACAGGAGCCCTTTAAGGAGATATGTGAGCTCCTGCATGTTTTACAGATGAGGAAGAAGCATGATAACTAGTCCAGTGCTGAGTACCTTTAATACTTATCCCACACTGAACAATGGGCTAGGTATTAACCCCCGCAATGTGTTTAACAAATCCTGTGTTTTTGGTTTTTTTTTCCTAGAAAGGCAAGATTTGAACTCAGGTCCGACTATAAAATCTGCATATTCCTGCCATGTCCCACTCTGCTCCACAGAAGAGAGAAGAGGTACTGTGACTCCAGCCGCCCCTGGTGACTTCTCTGACCACGTGAGGGCCACTTGAGTTACAAGAGCAGCAGTCATCCCGCTGTGGGGCTTTCATGAACAATGCCACCTCAGTACTTTTCCTGGAAGGATATTTTAGCATTGGTGGTGCTCAGTGTGAAAACACAATATTCTCTAATCCCAGGGTTACTGATGTGAAGACAGAGGGAATCGTTAGGCATCTGCAGGAATCTGAGGAATTAGAACATGTTCAAGGGAGACGATAATATGTCAGCTGGAAAAAATAAGTTCAAAATCAGTGCTTCCGCAGCACTGCATCATGGGAACAGCATTAGTAACTACCACTGAAGAGATCTATTCACGTGAATGGCCCATTTTTTTTTTTTTTTAATACTACAGTTAACTAGGATATTAAACTGAAATCAGGTTTGATTCTGAAACTGCAAACTGTACTGAAATGTCACTGTCACTCAGATTTGTGGAAATAAATGTTGCAACAAACACCATTACTGTGCTCCATTAACCTTTGTGGGCTTTATTTTTCCTTCCAAATGAGTTTGTATGTTTAACAGTCGCTACAGAAAGAGGAAAGTCTGAAACATTCTTGTGCCAGGCTTGGAAGAGTTCACCTTCTAAAAGTCTTTGTGGACGTGACCGTGCACAGTTAACACAGTCCTTTGCCACTTTCCTTGTTTTCTCATTTTTGAAAGTAGTCGATAGCCACTTTCTCTCTTTCTTTTTCCCTCTCTTTCTCTCAGCTTCTTATGAAGATTCCAAGTAAAAATGCAACAGGTGGAGTTACCTACAAATATACAAACTGAAAGAAAAGAAATATTATGGTTGGCGACTCAAGAGTTTCTTGAAATGAAAACATACCTGGACATTAATCATGGTCAGAGAGCGTCTGAGTCAAGCAAGAAGGAAGGTGGGGGTGAACTGGCCACTACTGTTCCTTCAGGGTACAGAAGGCACTTGGTTCTCATGGGTGACCCATGCCTCCCCTACCTTGTATCTATCCATTGGGTCTTCCTGCTGCAGCTGACTCTCCCGCATCGTCTGATACTCTTTCTCATATTTCTTCAGTTTCTTGGTTGGTACCTACAGGAATTAGAAGAGAAGCATGTTAGACAAGGATGTGATTTGGGAAAACACTTTCTGATACAGTGGCCAATTAAGTCTCTAGCATTCTAAGGGCGCACACCCAACACCAAGTCGCGGGGAAGATCTAGATCTGAGATCAGGGTCTGCCAACTTTTTCTGCCAAGGCCTAGATGGTGTATTGTAGGCTCTGTGGGCCCCACAGTCTAGGTCACAGCTACTCCACTCTGGTGTCACTGCAGAAAAGTGGCTGTCATTAGTAATACGTAAACAGATGAGAGTGGTCATGTTCCATGAAACTTTATAAACGTTGCTGTGCTGCAACACGCTGTTTCTTGTAAGTATTGAACAGTGCTATTAATTCTAACTACTTTTCAGTAAAATTCATTCATAGTCTTCCACCATGTTGAAAAGGAAAATTATTTTATAAAAGGAAAAAACTTAGCAACAAAAATATTTTTAAATAGAGTCAGTATACTGTACCCCAGAGAAAGAAGATTCTACAGACTGTCACTGAAACTCCCTACAAAACAACAGAATTGCTATGCTGCATGGGGTAATAGATCATCTAAACGACTCATCTATTTCTTACCAAAATTGTGTCATCTTTAAAAGACAGCAGTCTACTGTTTTATGGAGAAAAAAAAAGACAAAGATTTACACAATCTTAGAATTCTAAAATAAACTAATAAGAGTAACACAGAATAAAGGTCCAAGAATTTGGCCCTAGACAGATCAGGGTCTGAACATCTCCTATTTTTTTCTTTTCTTTAACTATGAAACCTCTTGGCAAATCAGTACTTAACCTCTCTTGGCCTGAGTTTCCTCATCTGTAAAATGGCAGGCAAACCAATTTCTGCTTCATAATGGCTGTCAGGAGAATTAAATGTTATAAACAGGCGAAGTATCTAAAATACTGCCCGTTTCCTGGAAATTTTTTTTAAAAAGCATTCAATAAAATTAACATATTATCATCAGTGATCCGTGTTAATAGATTAAGTCCACTTCTAGGCTTTCCTTGGATAATCAAAATTATATAATTCCTTTCAACATGAAAATCTTTATTTAATGTTTAGGTGCTAAAGTAAGTGACTTGAAATGAGGAGAACGTTTATCTAATTTTTTAAAAGACAACAGATGTGTTATTTTGCTGGATTCTTGGGAACTTGAAGGTAAAGATGTGTTGATGCTTAGTAACCATTGTCATGAGACCTACCTAAGTCAGCGGTCCACAGGAGGCTCTGAGCAGACTGTTTCTTGTCAAGGACAAGATTTGGTATTTAGAAAACATAATATGTGCATAAGAATCTGGCCAGAGAATTTGTTCAATAAAAAGCAAAGACGCCATGTGTCGTGCCCCTTCATATTCTAATGACTCTGCTCTTCCATCCAGGTGCATTCTAAGGTCCTGGAGTTACCTGCTTCTCACCAAAACGGGGAAATTCACAAACTCATTCCCAACTGGAGACTGTGGCGATCACTCCACAACCACATGATGGCAACACTCATCTGGCCGAAGGGGGCGTCTCCCCAGTGAAACAAGAAGGACAGACGGTTTTCAGGACGTAACTGACCGCCGAACATGGTCACGAGAGAGTAACTTCTCATTAACCATCTCCAGAGACCTTCACCAGTGCACCGGGAGGAACCCGCGTGCAAAAGCCCACCTGTGGGCCTCACGATCATCAGACAGACCAGAAAAATAAATACACGTGGTCATGTGACAACAGAACAGGAGCAACATTACTTCTTCTTGACTTTACTAGGGGGGCCTCAGTTTCTTCCAGCTGTCTTTTCTCTGTGTGTATTCATCATTTGCTTGGAAAACCAAAAACACTCTTTTTTTTTCTATATATTTTTTTTAATCTATTTACCTGACAGAGAGAGATCACAAGTAGGCAGAGAGGCAGGCAGAGAGAGAGAGAGGGAAGCAGGCTCCCTGCTGAGCAAAAAGCCTGATGCGGGGCTCGCTCCCAGGACCCTGAGATCATGTCCTGAGCCAAAGGCAGAGGCTTTAACCCACTGAGCCACCCAGGCACCCAACCAAAAACACTCTTAAGATGAAGTGGTTTGAGTTCCTAGCACTGAAGGAGCCCTGAGCTGAGGAGAAAGGGAAAAAGTCTCAGAGGCTAAGCAGGGACAAGTGTTTCCAAGGCATTCCTAAGAACAGGATAGAGGGAGAAGTGAGTACTGTGCAGAGGCTACTGTGAAGCCATTTATCAGACCGGAAGTAGGTCGGCATCCCTGCAACGGACACGGCCCTGAGCAGTACACCAGGCTGGACATCGGTCCTGTGTGGGAGTATTTTCTACTGGCTCTAAAATGGACCCATTCAGCAATGACTGCATTATACACTGCAACCTTATTTCTAGAGAATTTCTTCTAAAACCATATTTTTAAAATTCGAAGTGTTACAGAATTTTTTTTCCATGTAAAAAAAGGTCCTTTAAAAGTCAATCTTGCTACTTATGTTAAGAGGTTCCTTTCAATGTGAAATTTTTTAAAAAAATGCATTAAACACCCTCAATACGCTAATCCTTTCCCATCTGGCTGAGATGCTAGGATGTTTGGCTTCATCTTGTTCAGGGAAACAGCACAGGTTCCCAGAACAATATGTTGCTAGGAAACCTGCCAAGCTTATTTATCTTGTGCTGTGGGGTGACACTGAGCATCCACCTGTGATTGGCACAAAGTGAGGGGGGCGAGAGGGAAGGAGGAAGGACGGTGAGCTGATATGAAACTGTTATTTATGAGATAATCAAAGAACATAGGCTGTCATGGTATTTAAAACTGTATTTCAGGACAAAACTGATTTTATTTTAGGAACTGTAATATTGAGCTTGAAATGTTTCTTAGTGGAGCAAGGAATAAAATACCTCTTTAGTACGTAGTTTTAATTAAAAGAACAGAAAGCCATTAAGAATCACTAGAATTGACCCAATTATTATCTCAAGAGTAATACAGGTATGTCTCCCCTTAAGTTAAATATTTTTAATATAACTGTGCACTTGAAGAATCACTGATCCTTTCAAATGTTTACCTAACTGGGGGTGAGGGAGCTTCTTCCAATACACTGTCCAACCTCTACTCACCCAATACCTCCTATTTGACTAAATTCAGGAAATGTACTCAAAGAATCCACAATTATTTGATAAGTGCAACTGAAAACGAGCATTCACCAACTCAAAATGGTATTTATTAAAAACAAACAACCCCAAAAGAGGAAAAACTCTGGCAAGACAATCCCCAGTAAGTATGATAGCAATCATTTTAAATAATCAGCCAAGACCTGACATTTTGGACGTGACAACTACATTTGAGGAAGTCAGCATTTAAAATAGAAGCAGTGTTTTAATGTTTTGAATATTTCACGGTATTTAGATTATTTCGCAATATGTTTAATCCTGACATTTAAATTCGTAACATAACCATTTACTTCGAATTTGTAAACTGGAGCTGGAAGGACCTTTGGAGATTGTCTGTCGGGTACAATCCCTGTCTTCAGAATGAGAAAAGTGAACCCAACATGGCTGAGAAAACTGAAGTGAGACGCCCTTAGTGGCAGAGTGATCTGGGATTATCTGGAATTTCTGGAATATGGGTGGGTCCACGGTCTCCCTGGCCTGTACTCCCTTCTGGTACTGGGCTGTCAAGAGAAGTGTATTTCCCAATATTCCTTTAGTCATGTGAATGCCATTTTCATTTTTTTCCTCTGCCATATCCAAACACATTTTTCTATGATTTTTCCTGAAATCAACTGATTTTCTTACACAATTTTACAAGAAAAATATTTTGGAAGCAAGAGTCGATACAGACAACTATGGCAGACAAAAAAAAATGCCCTCCCCCGATGTCTGCATCCTAATGCCCAGAACCTCTGAATATGCTTCCTTCCATAGCAAAATGGATTCTGCAGACATGCTTGAGATTCAGGACCTCGAGATGAGGAAATGATCTTGGGACTTTCTGAATGGGCCCAACAAAATCCTACAAGTCATTAAAAGAGGAGAACTTTGGGGGCAGGTGGGTGGCTCAGTTGGTTAAGCACTGGCCTTCAGCTCAGGTCATGATCCTAAGGTCCTTGGATTGAGCCCAATTCGTTGGGCTCCCTGCTCAGCAGGGAGACTGCTTCTCCCATTCCTTCTCCCTGTCCTCTGCCCTTGTTCTCGTGTTCTCTCTCTCTCTCTCCTTTTCTCTTTCTCTCAAATAAATGAAATGTAAGGGGGAAAAAAAAAAAAAAAGAGGACAACTTCTCCAGATTTCAGTCAGAGGAGATGTGACGACTGAAGAAAAGCCAACGAAATTCGATGTTGCTGGCGTTTTAGATGGGGGAGGAAGTGAATGTGGGGAGCCTCCAGAAGCTGGAAAAGGTGAGAAGAGCCTTCAGACAGGAGCGCGGCCTGCTGACCCCTTCATGTTAGCCCTGATGAAACTGGTCAGATTTCTAACCTATAGAACTGTCAAATAATAAATGTATAAAGCTCTTCGAAGCCTCTAAATCTGTAGTTATTTGTTGGGGTAACAAAAGGAAACGAACCTAATAACATATTATAAATCATAACTATCAATTAAATTACCAAATGTTTACAAACAAAACTCAGTTCAAAGTCTTCATACTTTTGCTGAAAGCAAGATAAAAAAAAACTTCTGCCCCCTTCACTTTACAACCAACTGCAAATTATGTCAATATGAAATAACCTGGATACTGTCAGCTCTGGTGTTAACCAACAAACAGCACAACAGCAGTAAGCAGAAGATAAAAACAACTCCATCCCAGCCAGTGTGTGGATTCATTCAGTCCCTTCCTGGCTTCTCCCTCTTACCACTAAATGGTAACTAGTTGTGGCATTTCTTAAACTGTACTTGGTTTTTGCTAAGGATCGGCACAATATCCTCTAATATTTTCTACTACATTTTATCATATTCCATTTTTAAAATGCCTATTCAGACCTTCTAAGACAATTTCATGAGCAGGACTTGAAGGACATGCACTCAATCAAGGAGGCTTTTTCATGGACTCCCCTGACGCTCATACTCACGGGGCTGTAATACTGAATCACTAGGGAGGCTCCCTTAACGCCTGTCCTGGTCACCAATGCAGTCACCCGCCTGCATTTTCACCACTTTTCCCTGTCTGATGAAAGTGGGTCCTATTCGGCTGTTACCAGGAAATACACAGACAAGAGCTTTAGGAACTTCAGGGAAAGGGGCGGCGGGGGGTGGGGGGGGTTCAGGGAGTGGCAGGAGAAGCTCCACGATGACCCTGGGTAACAGGCAAGGAGAAAGCACAGTAGCTGCTAATTTGCTTTATTCTTTCTCTCCAAGTTCACCATGCCATCATGCCGGCCTCAGTCGGAGATGTGGGAGAGGAAGACTGAGGAATATGCTCAACTTTCTTTTCCTATGCCCTCCCTCTTTTCATCTAAAGTGTGAATTTTTTTATATAGGACTCTGATAGAATGAAAATATGTGTGTATAGTTTTTTGTTGTATATCAATTACTTTTTGGTGAACTTGCCTTAAGAATCTTTATCTCACTAATGATACCTAGTTGAGTTATCGCCTTATTTTTACTCTTAGGACACTGAGTACTCCTTACTAATACTTGAATGTCATGTGCCTTAGTTATTTTTAATAAAACATACTTCTTCTCTTACATACATGATTTGGTTAGGCTTCCTGATTATCAGATGTGATCTTTATACATTAAAGAGTTTAGATGTCTTTTAAAACAGCACAGATCTTAAACTCTGGATTGTAACTAAAGCTGTAACAGAACTCTGAAACAACCCATCATATTAACCTAAGGGAAAGCTACACGCAGACAAGAGGAAAATGACACAGCACAGCTGAAGGTGCCTGTGGAGAGTTTTCGACCTGGTCTGCAATCTGCGCTGTATATGGCATGATTTGGGACATATGCTGGTCTTATGGAACAGTGCATCAATTCTGTGAAAAGTAGATTCCGAATTTAACTAGAGAAAGGAATCTAGGAGCTACTAGTGCTTCTTAAGGTGGGAGTACTACTGGCATTTTGGGTGGGATGATTTGGAGTTACATTAGAACCCCTGCTGGCATCTCTTCTGAGCCCCTAGTATCCTTGCCCCATTTATAATGTCACCTGTTAAATGTGGGTAGTACCCTCTGGTCACTGGTACAATGAAGATGCCCATACGACTTTTCAAAGATGGAGGGGAGGGCGCTAGGGGATGGGAGACAGGAAGGGTAGCCGCTCGAGAAAAAGTGGGAGTGGGGTCTGTGCAGAAAACCTCTGCGTGGTGCTGTCCGGAGAGACAGGCAGAGGCCCGCCCGCACGGGAGGGCTTCAGCCCCACTGCGCATGCTCCCACGCCGCTTCCTTCCCTTCCGTGTTGGAGCAACAGTAATTGGCACAAAGAGAAACAGAGAGCCTGCATGTCAAAGAATTCCCTACCAGGGTTAAGGCTGTAATTTAGAAAATTACATATTTAAGCCTCTCAACAACTCTGTGAGGTATTATTCGGATTTTATACATAAGAAGACTGAAGAGAGGTAGCTTTCCGAGGTCACGTGGCTAGTAAAGACAGGCACAGACGCGGGACCCAGGCCCCCAGGCCCCCCAGCCTCTGTCCTCTTGGACCACTTCGCTCTCCTGCCTGGACCGCGAAGGCAGAGCGTCTCAAGAAGCTGACATCCAGGTGCGGTGCCGAGTATGTGTCTAATGAGTGCGGGGAAAGGCTTATCAGTGCATACAGTTATAAAAGGTCAAGAAGAAATTTGTTGGGGGGCGGGGAGGAGCTCCTCGGGGAGGAGGATTTTCATTATGACTGGTTTATGTCAGTTTTCTTGCCCAGTTAAAAAATCGAATTTTCCCTGTGCTGAATTTTAACAAGGGGCTAGTCCCTTGTCAGAGCTATTATTCAAAACTTGATGAATCTGCTTCTCTATTTCAAAAATAAAATATACAAAAATTATTTGTTAATGGATGCAAATGCTGGCAAAGTAGATCACTATTAAACAAACAAACAAACAAACAAAAACCGCTGCCAAGATCAGTTTAATATTTTCCTGATGGTCAGGAGTCTGAGAGCCTAAAAATTAATAAGCCAAAGGTACTAGAAATCATGTATTGCTCTTCCTCACTTCAGATAATTTCTTAGGAAGAATATAAATGATCCCATTTTAATATATTAATCAGATAACTCTGGCACCATATTTCTTGGTGACTTGGAGTTGTAGGGGGCTGAGGGTTTCCAGCTCAGAATCAGTTCTGCAATGGTCTATCAAGATCTGGATAGAAAATGGATCAGTGGCGAACAAAACTGAAGTAGCCTCAATTCTTTGGAAGAAAGAGCTGGGAGGGAGTCCAGCGAAGAAGAGGGGCCATGTCCTATTAGGGTTCACTTAATCCTCTTCCCAATGTTCAGTGAGAGAAGCTACTTTGACACTTCTTGAGCTTTTAGCAGTAGGAGGAGGGGGAGCATAGTCGAGGATACTTTGCTCCATGAGACTGGGTGGGGCAACTTTCAGAGTCCGTAAGAACCTATAAACGATTATTAATTGTATTCTTTTTAAATTGAGATATAGTTGGCATAAACCTAAGTTTCACATGTATGATATATGGATTCAGTATTTGTAGATATTAAATGATATGATGATCACCTCATTAAGTCTAGGTAATATTGTCGTCTATAGAGTTACAAAAATTATTTTTACGTGATGAGAACTTGGGAGATTTACTCTCTTAGGTTAGGAAGTTTCAAATGTGCAATGCGGCATTATTTTTTTTTTTTAAGATTTTTAAATTTATTTGTTTGACAGATAGAGATCACAGGTAGGCAGAGAGAAAGAGAGAGAGAGAGAGGAGGAAGCAGGTTCCCTGCTAAGCAGAGAGCCCGATATGGGGCTCAATCCCAGGACCCTGTGACCATGACCCGAGCCGAAGGCAGAGGCTTTAACCCACTGAGCCACCCAGGTGCCCCTGCAATGCGGCATTATTAACTACACTTGCCATGCTGTGCGTTACTTCCCCTGAGGACTTATTTTCTAAGTGGGAGTTTGCACCTTGTGACCCCCTGTACTCATTTCACCCCCCTCCACCCAACCCCCACCCCTGCAAGTTGTACTCTAGTAAGGAATATAATGGCTTAAGGGGGCGGGGACAAGGAAAGTACTTACCTCTTGGAACACTAACATAACTCCTAAGGCTTACAGACTCAAGTTACTCGGCATTCTCTTCCCGAATCCACACACTACATACAGTCTGCAGTGCTGCCTTTGCTCCATCTCATCCAGCACGTTCGGCTTTCCAGTTACTCCAGCCTAATGGTGCACATACCCGTGACAGATTCCTGGACTCCGAGTAATGAGTAATTATACAATGTGACTCCCTTTCCAGCATTCACAGCTCACTCCGGAATGTAGTATGCCCATCAAAGGATCTATGGAAGCTTCTGAAATACCAACCTCTACTTTCTTGACCACACTCTAACATGAGCTGTCTGCTCCCCATGCCGTAGCAAATTTAAGAAACCATGGCATGTTATAGAAGCTGCTTCACAATTCATTTCTAATTTTTCATCTCCAGTCCTATGAATCTAATCTCGTGTACTTTTTTTTATAGGAACTCCTTGGTATTCTGCTGGAGTTTTCCTAACAATAAGTGATATTTGGAGGTGGAGTAATTTCTTTACTACCCAAATGTTGACAACTCCTATTTTATAGTTTCCGGCCCAGGACTGCTACTGAGCTCAACCTACCTATCCCCCTGCTAACTTCATAATATCTTTTAGATAGTTCACATAGGAGACATTTTAAACCTAGAGACATCACCCACTCTCTAACCCCAACCAGTCCTCCCATTGTTTGTCTTCCACCAAGATGCTCAAGCCAGCAACCCAGAAGCCATCTGTGACCCCTCCCCCCACCGCGGATAACGAAATCAACCACTAGATTCTACAGAACATGCCTCCAGATGTCTCCTAGCTTGTCTTCTTCTTTTGAACCTTGTTGACACTGCCCAAGTTCAAGCCATAAGCCCCTCTCATCACTGCAGTAAGCTCCAAACTGGTCTCCCCATATCTGTCCTTATTCTACTCAGAAACTTTTCCCCATAAGGCAGCTGTTTTTTTCCAAATGCAAACCTGTTATCTTTGCATTATGAAATGTGTAATTTCTTCCTAACTTTTTCAATTGCTTCCTGTTGCATTTAGGATAAAGAGAGGAATACCTGACCTAACTGCTGGTCCTATAGGATCTGGTCTCTACCTACTCCCCCCACCCCCACACTCTCTATGCCTGTATTTTGCAAAAGTGAGGTTCACCCATCCCAGGAAGTCCACGAAAGGATCCAAACAGAAGCAAAAGGCTATCAGTAGAATTTTTAGTTCTATTTTTTTTTCTAAGATTTTATTTGAGAGAGAGAGGGTGTACTGTGTGTGCAAGGGCAGAGGGAGAGAGAGATGCAGACACCCTGCTGAGCAAGGAGCCCATTGCAGTGCTCCATCCCAGGACGCTGAAATCATGACCTGAGCCAAAATCAAGAGCCAACAGCTTAACCGACTAAGCCACCCAGGTGCCCCTCTAGTTCTATTTCCTTCCTTCCTTCCTATTTTTTTAACCTCATCTTTTTAAAATGTCTATTTCTTTGCCTATCTTAGTAAAGTATACATTAATTTATTAAAAAGTGAATATGCATATGTTGGAAGTCTGTGCTTAAATTACATTTACTGACAGGGATGCATAATCAGAAGAGTTTAGGGGTCACCGGTCTCTACTGTAGCCACACTGGCTTTTTCTACTTGCTTCTGCACACCATATTCTGTCCTATCTCGGGATTTTGAGTACGCCTGCCCTTTCTGCTGGGACGGATTCCCCATATTCACCTCAAGATTCTAACTGGAAGGTCTAAGATATGATCAGGGAGCTCTGATTTTATAAAGTTCAGGCAATTCTGCTACACTGTATTCCCCATCTGAAAACCATAGAATTGCAATATCAAGCGTGAAGGTAGAGGGGCACAAGCTAGAGAGGTTTCAATGAACTGGCCTGAGAACATAATCACTAGTTTCCAAGGGAATATCCATTCTGTGCTTCAAACAACCAATTTATAAATAAACTTTATATAAATTTGTAAGATCAGGAAGGACTATTTTTAATGTTCAAAAATATTTTAAGAATCTATTATATAAACGGTTTGGCTTTAAGGACACAATCAAGTTTTAAAAAGGGAAAAACTGGGGCACCTGGGCAGCTCAGTTGGTGAAGAGTCTGACCCTTGATCTCAGTTCAGGTCCTGATACCAGGGTCATGAGTTCAAATGGCTCCACACCCAGCATGGAGCCTACCTTAGACAGACAGACAGACAGATAGATAGACAGATAATGATAAAGAAGGAAAAATCATATGCTTCAAGGACAGGGGCACCTGGGTTGCTCTGAGGGGTAAAGCCTCTGCCTTCGGCTCAGGTCATGATCCCAATGCCCTGGGATTGAGCCCTGCATCGGGCTCTCTGCTCAGTGGGGAGCCTACTTCCCCCTCTTTCTCGGCCTGCCTCTCTGCCTATTTGTGATCTCTCTCTCTGTCAAATAAATAAATAAAATCTTAAAAAAAAAAAAAAAGAATTATTATTTAACCAATAGAGTTTCTCTTCAGTATGAGATGTAGGTTAGTTTAGGGTTAAATAGGCTTGCATTTGAAATCCTTCTCTGCCTGGGGCTCCTGGGTGGCTCAGTACATTGAGCCTCTGCCTTCAGCTCAGGTCATGGTCTCAGGGTCCTGGGATAGAGCCCCACATCAGGCTCCCTGCGAAGCTCCCCTCTGTCTATGCCTGCCTCTCTGCCTACTTTGATCTCTCTCTCTCTGTCAAATAAATAAATAAATAAATAAAATCTTAAAAAAAAAAAAAAAAAGAATTATGAAATCCTTCTCTGTCGAACACTATCTACATAATTTTAGAAACAAATCCTTCAGGGGTGCCTGGGTGGCTCAGTTGGTTAGGCAACTGCCTTCGGCTCAGGTCATGATCCCAGGGTCCTAGGATCAAACCCCATGTTGGGCTCCTTGCTTGGCAAGGGGCCTGCTTCTCCCTCTCCCTCTGCCTGCTGCTCTGCCTGCTTGTGTTCTCTCTCACTCTCTGTCAAATAAATAAATAAAATTAAAAAAAAAACAAAACCAAGAAACAAATCCTTTAAACCTCTTATTCAGAGCTTCAATTATTTATTTTTGGGGGGCAACATAAATCACAACTTCTCTGACCACCTCCTTTTATTGTGCACATAATGCATGGCATGACACTGGGCTAAGAACTTAACATATTTTGTATTACTTGAGTGGGGTCTACTGTACTCAAAGTGTAAAGTAAGTACACAGAAGAAGACTAAGTAACACGAAAGGGGATCATGATAATGACTGACCCAAGAGGCCTTCTGACTCCACGGTCAAGCCTTACTTGCAGGAAGTTCCATGCCCCGGGTCCTCTCCACTGCCTGTCACTGTCCAGCACACACAGCCCTGGAACCCACGGCCCTTAGCATCCAGCAGCTGGCTGCAGGGGACGGAGCTACTCAGTGGCAGGACCACAGAGATGCTATTTTAACATGAGACTAGGAGATAAGGAACCTAAGCTATCTGCCCTATTACCTAGCATCAAGTAGGTGCTCAGAAAAAGTACAAACACATTCACCCTGAATTTTCTGGGCAAGCCAGAAAAAAGAGAAGGTCAAACACACCCTGGGGTGGTTGAGGCAGGAATTTAAGTCTGGGAGAAGCCTGTGTAGAATTTCATCAAGTCTCGAGAGAGGGCAGACTGAAATCCTCTACCTTCCTCCTCTCCCAGCTGCCTGCAGTGAAGTACTGCGGCAAAAGCCACTTTTCGGTGTCAAGCAAATTACCTTAGGGTCCTGGAATCAGGCAGCACTTAGAGGGAACATTTTTTGAGGCTTATCGTTTCACTGAGCATGCCTTTCTTCTCTGTGTATGATTTCCTAGATTTCTTTCTTTCCGTCCCCACAGCTTCTCACCCTGATTTGTACAAAAACTGCCTGGTTCTCTGCAGCCACGTGCATCACTTGTAGCTCCTTCACTAGTTCTCTTTTTCCTGGTTTTTCAATCTATTTTTCTCAGATTCTTTGCATTTGAAGGAGGGGGGGAAAAGACATTTGCCTGTTCATCTTTTAAGTAATAAGGTTTCTTATCTCACTATATCCTCAACTTTATCTTTTTAGATTTTCTTTATTTATCAGAGAGAGAGTAAGCAAGAGAGAGAGCAAGAGAACACAAGCAGGGGGAGAGCCAGAAGCAGACTCCCTGCTCAGCAGGGAACCCAAAATGGGGCTCGATCCCAGGATCCTGGGATAACGACCCAAGGTGAAGGCAGACACTAAACCAACTGAGCCACCCAGGCACCTATTGTATCCTCAACTTTAGACTGAATTATGAAAATTCTGTTATTTTCCTCTTTGTAAAAATTAAGAAGCATTAATATCTTTTTTTAAAGCATTTTATTTATTTATTTGACAGACAGAGATCACAAATAGGCAGAGAGGCAGGCAGAGAGAGAGGGAGGAAGCAGGCTTCTCCCTGAGCAGAGAGCCCGATGCAGGGCTTGATCCCATGACCCTGGGATCATGACCTGAGCCGAAGGCAGAGGCTTTAACCCACTTGAGCCACTCTGGTGTCCCAAGCAGCAATAACATCTTAAGTTAGTATACCATAATGGAAGTTTCTTCTTTCTTTGATTTTTGGGGGGAAATGCTCAACACCCACTGAAATAGCTCAAGTAAAATTCCACTTCTGAATAAGTTTTTGTTTAGAAATTTACCTCTTAAAATTTGCATTACAGTGCTTAGAAAAGGACTTAGAGAATGACTAGCGAGTGCTAAAAATTAAGACTGTAAGATGGTATGTAATATCCTAAATCTGGTTACATGTTGAATGGTGTTGGTCTCATTCCAGGGAGTAGATTAACCAGATGTAGTCCCAAAACTGGGCTGCAGAAAGCTGATATAGCTGTGCATTCAAAGCAAGCTAATTAAGCTTACTTAAAACTAGACAATGAGGGGCACCTGGGTGGCTCAGTGGGGTAAAGCCTCTGCCTTCGGCTCAGGTCATGACCCCAAAGCCTTGGGATTGAGCCCCGCATCGGGCTCTCTGCTCAGCGGGGAGCCTGCTTCCTCCCTCTCCCTCTGCCTGCCTCTCTGCCTACTTGTGATCTCTGTCTGTCAAATAAATAAATAAAATATTTTAAAACAAACAAACAAACAAACAACAACAATACTAGACAAGCACTAGACAATGACATGGGAGAGAAGGAATGGCAGGGGAACCAAGTAGGACATCGTTCTTTATTATCATCAAATGCTATGTTCATTCTAACAATGCTGACCTTCACAGCATGGAATGCTAAGAAATCTGAAACAGTACTTTTGTGTCCGTTGTCACTGGCAATTAGAACAGAAGTCATATCTATCTCTTGCTAGGAGTTCCCATAGCAGGTGGAAGGCTGTAGACATTTATGCTGTAAGACATTTAATTCAAGACTAATACACTGAGACAATCTGAATAATTCCATCTTTATAAAGGTTCAACTTTCCTCTCCCAGACTGAGGACAATGAAACAATGGGAAAGAGAGAGAAATGGGAGCTTTCCTGTATTCATCTGCCTTTAAAGGCAGGAAGTAGAATGGGTTAGTCCACACCCACAGGGGTTTGGCCTGCCTGATGGCCACGTGGCCGTCTGCATACATCACTTTTTAACATGGGAAGGAAAACTCATCCCTACTTTGAATTTTCAAAAAATCACCCATTCTTTCACTTGTTCAACACACATTTATTGACTGTGTTCTATGTAGCATCCAGGAACAAATGCCCAGTCTGCGGGGGAGAGAGTCTTTAAAGAAATAACCACACAATTAAAATCAATGCTGCTCTTACAAAGTAAGGTAAGTGCTGGGAGGGACACGTAAAGACGGAAGGATGAGAGCGCACGCAGCTCTAATTCCGACTGCACATCTGAGGACTGGCGATTAACCTGAGGAGTAAGTTAGCCAGCGAAGCTGGGGAGAAGGAGCGTCCCCCGCGGAGGGGAATAAGCAGCACAGGATGGGAAAGAGCCATACTGGGTCCCTAATTTGCCAGGACAAGTACACAATGAAAATTGAGACCCCTTGTTTAAAAAGTGGTCATTTCAAGATGGTAGAGCGTTCAACCAAGTGTAGGGGCCTGTTGCAACTGGACTGGTCGCGTGGCCATGAACTGACTCTGGGAAAGATGGCCCATCAGAGGGACCAAAGGCCAGTGGAAGCGCTGTCGGGAGAGAACAGGCTAGCTGAGCCTGAAGAAATGTGGGAGGCACACGGGCACAGACCCACGGAACAGGGCCTCCGGGGACCAACCTCAGGGACCCACCTCCTCTGTCTCCTTCACAGTTCTCCAAATAATTATTAAAGAGCTATTATATGAGCCAGGCTGTTATGTAAGCACTCTTCTGGGTGCTAAGAGGAACACAAAGAAGACAGTCTTACCTTTTAAGGAGCTTACAAATAATTCTGTAATTTAGGGTAGAATGTGCTAAGTTTCACATGAGAGTATAAGCACCAATTTGTGGGAGATTCAAGGCAGGAAGACTATTCACTGGAGGCAAAGAGACTTAAATTAGCCTTCTTCTGCCTTTAGAGCCCCGAGTTGGCCACATCACTATAGAAATAGCAAACAAACTCAGCACTTCCTATATGCCAGGCACCGAATGCTACATGCTTTAGATGCATTCATTTAGTTTAGCCTCACATAATGAGGTCGGTGTAATTATTATTTTTTTAAAGATTTATTTATTTGAGAGAGAACACGTGCATGCACAAGCAGGGTGGAGGTGCAGAGGGAAAGGGAAGCAAAGTCCCCATTGAGCGTAGGGTCTGAGGGGCGGCGGGATCCCATGACCCCGAGATCATGACCTGAGCCAGCCGAGAGAGTCAGATGCTCAACCACCTGGGCCACCCAGAAGCCCCACAGTAGATGCCATTATCCTCGCTTTAGGGAGAAGAAAACAGAGACCCAGAAAGATAACTTACTTGCCCAAGGTCACACACCTAGCAAGATGGGGATTCATTCCACTCCAGGCAGCCAAGGTCCAAAGCCCTTGCTGAACTACTATACTGTATCACCACTTGACTAGCATTGTTTCAGTTTGCTTTGTTTTAAAAATCTATCTGCTATACTTAGGCTTTTTCCCCCTCCCAAGTCTTCTGCTGTCACTTTAACCTTTTTATCTACTCAGTTAGCCATATAGCTTATCTGCCTCAAACTGGCTAAGAGATACACATGAAAAATAATGTTCCTAAAGACTTTTCCATGTTTATATCTAGCGTCAGAATTGTCAGGAACAGAAATGAGCAGTGCATTCTGGTATGAATTTCGGAAAGGAGATGACACACAGAGTGCTACCTTTCTTCACTGTTGATGACCGTCCCATGCACCTCTGTGCTCATGACCGTGCCCAGGCGGGCACGGTCATGGACAGCTCCTACTGGCTCCCCGAGAACTGTGAACACCTAATGAATGAACTCTGGAACCCACATATTGGCTCTCAGTGTCCCCATGACCCAATGCTGGATCCGTTCCTTACAAAAAGTAAGAAGTGCACGTATGTGCTCATTAATTCCCCAGATACCCACTCTGTGCAAGACGCCGTGCCAAGTGCTCTCTGGGATACAAAGACAGCTAGGACACAACCCTTTCATCAAGAAGTTCACAATACACTTTAAAATATGACTAATGCCATCATGGAAACAGAAGCCTCATGCTCTTATGGTTTAGAGGACAATGTTTTTACAAACTCACCAGGAAATTTAGGACAGACTTTAAAGAGGAGCTAGCCTGCAAGCATGCCCCCAGGGGAGATTTTGCTATTGACCATTCACAGGTGTCAGAATCTTTCTTCCTTTCCCTAAGCAAGGCCACAGGTTTCTTCCCCACTACCGCACAGCATTTGTAGGTGTAAGCAAGCCTGGAGGGCTCTTCACCGGGCACTGTTCTGCAGGTGTTAGATGGCCTGCCTTGCCAGAATCTTCCATGCGATCCATGCAAGGCTACAGGGGCCTATGTAGTAGTTCTAGCCAAACCAACTGAAAATTACTTGACTTCCTTTATGCTAATTAGAAAACTCTCTGATGTAGATTTAAATATAATTAGAATAAATTTACAGTAGTTATCTCCTGATTAGGGTTTTTTCCAGTGCCCACCAACCCACCCTAGATCATATCCCCATATCAAGGTGCTTCAAATAATAATCAAGTCCAAAGTACAGGCTAAAACTAACACACAATTTATCACACCGTTGGAGTACTTTAGATTTTTTTAAAGATTTTATTTATTTATTTGCTAGAAAGAGAGAGAGACAGAGGGAGAAGCAGTCTCCCTGTGGAGCAGAGAGCCCAATGTGGGACTCGATCCCAGGACCCCAGGATCACAAGCTGAGCCAAAGGCCAATGCTTAACCAACTGAGCCACCCAGGTGTCCCACCCCCTGCCTTTTTTTTTTTTTTAAATATCTTATTTGTTGGAGTATTTTAACACACATCTTATCACACTGTGTAGGTTGGAGTATTTTAATGTAAACTGCAGAGAGTATATAAAAAACAGTAGGTAGATTGTAATAGGTACAGAGAGGAGCAAGATAAAGAAAAAACCAGCTCATTATTGCTTATTTCTTTCCTCGTTCCATAAAGGCAGGCAGAAGGAAACTGCCCTAAGCAAAGGCATGGAGCTGAGAAGTGTGGGCTAAGTGTGCTAAGCAGTTGCGTCTGTCCGGGTGAGGAGCTGGAGACCCAGCATTCGGCATCTGCAGGGCGGGCTGGAAGGCAGGCACCGAGCCGGTGCGTCAGATCTAGGTCACCACCAGCTGATGGAAGCATGAACCTATTTTGGTATTTGCTAGTTCAGTGACCATCTTTTCTGAAATAAAAATCAGGCGCATGGTCTTAACAGATGTTCGGGTCCATTCTGGATGTGAGAAGCAATTTGGAAGGCGAAAGAACCTAAAACGCTAAAAATGTTTTGATTGTGTTGGTAGTTTATAGGGCTTAGGATACAGAGTATTTGGCATTCGAGCTAGCTGTGCGAAAGTCTCGTTCCGGTAATGGCAAGAAGTCACGGAGGTGGCAAGATGATGGAAGGCCGGGGACGGCGCTGCCGGCCATGTCCATCTGGAAATGGTGTGTCTGCGCTAGGTCACGAGGGAGGGGGAAGAAAAGGAGGGAGGTGGCCGCCGAAAGAATGCTTAGGAAGTTTTAAAAAAACAGATGAGTAGAAGAGGCCTTTGTGAAGAAGATGACAGGAGAAATGGAAAGGGAGGCCGGTGAGGAGCAGAAGGGAGATCGCTAAAGCCAGTCTGTCCTGCCATTTCAGACAGGCCCCATGAGGCCGCCCCCCTTACACTTCTTCAGAATGTGCCTGCACCACTCGTTTAATCATCACATATGGCTGGTAAGGAGCTTTTCCTGATTAGGAGGCAAAAAAACCGAAACCGGAACCCTTCTTTGTTTAAACTTGGTATCGACCTGCTTCAGCCTAACACAGAGCTGAAAACTCAATCCACGCCTCAAGCCGGTTTGCTCAGTTAAGTGTATTCTTAAATGACTGGTGGTTCCAGTGGAGTTTGTTAATCAGTTAAAATTATTAGAATAAGAAAGACAGATGAAGACTATGCCCGTGCGTTTTCTTTGAGTATGGGTTTCACCGGAGGTATGTGATGACACACAGCTGGTAAGTGGAAAGACATAGACATCCACTTAACATAGGATATTTTTGTTACCTAAATGAGAAGATTGTGATAACCAATTAAAAATGGCAGTTTTCCTTGATATGTTTGATGGAGCCAATAATTACCGCCGCTCTGTGGGGCAATTTCGGAAATGGTGCATAAGAATGAGAGCATCCGGGAGATTTCTCATGGTTTGCAGTTGGATGCTCTCCCCCAAACTGAAATTCATTTCTTTAATTTTGGGCAGGGGGAGCAGGCAGAAGACATAAATATAAAGTGAAAAAAATCACACAGAGTGAATGCTTAACACATGGAGAACAGACATATATCTGACAATCATAAGGGAACTCTCATTTTGGATAAACAGTAATATCAAAACTGACTTTCCAAAAAATAACTGAATCATTCTGAATGCTCACAATCGATCAAATGAGAATAATTTGGAAATCAGGCTTAGCCACACACAGGTAGAGGAAAGACCCTAAGATTAGCTTTTTTCATCTGTTTCCGGTCCCTCTACCGCTGTTTACACAGGAATGATGGCTCTCCAAAGCTGGAGTGGAGTGGCGTACGTTCCCATTTCCATGACAACTGCGAGGCGGCCAGAAAAATAAGGTCTAGGGAAATGTGCATTTCATCCGTCACTTCCCTTCTGCAGTCCGGCCCTCTTCATTTCCATGGGAACAGGAATTGAAGGACCTCCAGCCTCTGAAACTGAAAGCCTGCATGGACGGCAGCTGTTGGTGTGTCAGCGGAGAGCCACAAATGACAGTATGCTGTGCTGTTAACATTTTAAAATTATGTTCTCCCTAATAAATTCCCCCACTGCAATAATTTACAAGGCGGGGGGATACCTGAGTGTCAGTGATGGACTCTTGGATTTGGCTCAGGTCATGATCTCAGGGTCCTGCGATCAAGCCTGGAGCAGGCTCCGTTCTAGGTCTTTCCCTCTCATCTCCCTCCCCTTCACATGCACTCTCTAAAAAATAAATGAATAAGTAAATAAAATCTACAAAATAATAACTTACAAGGGGGGAACTGTATGACTAGATGAGGAAGTACACTCCTTAGGATTTAGTATTTTGCTGTCTTTCACAATTCCAATGTCACGTATCATTTTTTTAACGCAATCTCTACACCCAACAGGGGGCTCAACCCACGCTGCCAAGATCAGGAGTCACATGCTCTACAGACTGAGCCGGCCAGGTGCCCCAATATGATATATCATCTTATTTTGAGAGAGAGAGAGAGAGAGAGAGAGTGTGTGTGTGTGTGTGTGTGTGTGCACGTAGACTGGTGGGGAGGGAGAGGGGAAAAAGAGAATCCCCCCCCCCTTTTTTTTAAGATTTTATTTATTGATTTGACATAGACACAGCGAGAGAGGGAACACAACCAGGGGGAGTGGGAGAGGGAGAAATGGGCTTCCCGCTGAGTAGCCCGATGCAGGGCTTGATCCCAGGACGCTGGGATTATGACCTGAGCTGAGGTGAAGGCAGATGCCCAACGATGGAGCTACCCAGGCACCCTGCAAGGGGAGAATCCTAAGCAGACTCCTTGCCCTGTGCAGGAGCCCCATGTAGGGCTCCATCTCACCACCCTGAGATCATGACCTGGGCCGAAATCAAGAGTCAGACATTTAACTGACTGGGCCACGCAGATGGCCCTCCTGTGAAACAAATGGGTGTGGCAGGAAATGCAGTGCAAGAAGAGTGGGGCTCATCAAGTCACTGTTATGTCACAAATCTCCAAATGGTGAATGTGGAAAAAGTATGGAGGGACTAATTAGACCGAGGGAGGAAAGAGAAAAGAGAGGGTAAGGACAGATCCAACTTAACTTTGAAAAACTTAATTAGAGGTGCCTGGGTTAAGCATCCAATTCTTCATTTTGGCTCAGGTCATGATCTCAGGGTCACGAGATTGAGCCCTACATGGGGCTACACGCTTGGCGTAGAGCCTGCTTAAGATCCTCTCTCTCCTGGGGTGCCTGGGTGGCTCAGTCGGTTAAGTGTCTGCCTTCAGCTCAGGTCATGATCTCAGGGTCCTGGGATGGAGCCCCAGGCTCCTGCTTGGTGGGGAGCCTGCTTCTCCCTCTCCCCTGCCATTCTACCTACTTGTGCTATCTCTCTGTCAAATAAATAAATGAAATTTTTTTTAAAAAAGATTCTCTCTCTTCCTCCCTCTGGCCCTCCCTTTCCCCCCTCCCTGTGTTCTGGCATGCTTTCTAAAAAAACAAAGAACAAAACAAAACAAAAATACCCACTACTTCATTATATTTTATTACAAGAAACTATATGAAGATTGTCAGCTATACCTAGAATGTGAGCACTGAGGTCAGTGAACTTGCTGAGAGTTAGACTTTCGTAAAAAATTCTACCAATTTTACATTATAGATTTGTTTCAAATTAATACAGCATTTGTAAAAAAAAAAAAAAAAAAATTCCATAGAGTATTGCTATTCAAATCTCCTTGGTTCTTGAGTTCAAACGGAAAGGTCTACCCATGTTTCTTTAGCTACTGCCGTTCAAGGGACAGGCCAGAACTTGCCTTAGATCACTCATTTCCGTTCTACATACAAGGGCTTTAGAACACATATGTAGGCTGTTTTATGGGTGGAAATCTATGTTATAAGCTTTAAGCTCACAGGGAAACATCCTCATTCATAACTGAAATGAATGCCATCCTTTGAAACATATGGGAAGGCAAAAAAGAAAGAGAAATGCTTTTTTGTTTTACATGTCCATAACTTCATTCTCTCTCTGAGTTACTTTTTTACTCTTTATGGAGAGGTTGTTATTCCAATTTGTTCGCTATAACTTGGCTTCTACTTACACATGCCTCAGGCAAATACAAAACCTGAACATAATCTAATACAACTGAACAGAATGGTGTCGAGAGCATTAGCCAACAAGATGAGGAGGAATATTAGAATAGACCTGTGGGGCCCATGTGGGTTTCTTACTCTTACCACAGTCTCCAAGGTGTTATTTCTGAAACAAGATGATGAGAATAAACTACAGAGGAGCTCCAAGTTAGGAAAGCCACTTTCCACTGCTGATTCCTGTAAAATCTGTTTACATCAAGAAGCACATATTAAGGACCCACTTATCATCTGGTACCAGATACTAGTAATACCAGTGTTCAAGACAAAGAGTTTTACTGCCATGTAACTTCTTTTTAAATGAAGTATTGCTATTTTATAATTAATCTTATAAAAAAATTATGGTAACTCTCCTTCCCCATCTTTCACTATTATAGACCTTGATGTACATGACAGCTGTACTGGGACTTTGTGTCACTTATAATGTCACATATAAATTAAGCTTTAAGATGCAGATTAATATTTTTTTAAAAAGAGTGACTTTTTGGGACCTGAGGTGAGTTTATAAATATGAAACCAAGTAATTGATAAGTTCTGGCACTTCCCAATACCCTGTAAATGTTTATCCTTTCTCTTTTCATAAGTAAATTTTTCCTGACTACCATATAATTAAAATTTTTTATGAAGCACTTTGTTGTCTACACAATATATAGTATATATACATATACTATAAAGTATATGTTGTTTTAGGTGCTAACATAGAAAGAATTATGAAATCTGACAAGTTAAAGCATGCTTTAACTTAGTCCAAATTGCTCTTTTCTTGCTAAAAACAACCCCATAATTTCCTTGGCCTTTGTATTCTCATCAATTCTACCATCAGCCCTAGTGGCTGGTTTTCTTTTCTTTTCTTTTAAAGATTTTATTTATTTATTTAACAGAGAGAGCGAGAGATCACAAGTAGGCAGAACGGAGGTTGTGGGGGGGGAGCAGGCTCCCTGCTGAGCAGAGAGCCTGATGTGGGGCTGGATCCCAAGACCCGGAGATCATGAACTGAGCCAAAGGCAGAGGCTTAACTCACTGAGCCACCCAGGTGCCCCTCGTTTTCTTTTCGGAAAAAAGAAAATTTTCCACCCAGAAGCAAAGTTAGGTTGAAATCCAGATGCTGAAAAAGACTACTGGTTTTGTAAGGACCTATTTGGCAACTGTCCCTGCTCCCCTTCCCCTAGGGGATTTACAAGAAACAAAGCCCAGATACAAAGGTGGGTCAGGCCAGGTGGAGACACCGGATCAGTGGGGGGATGCATACTGTCTCCCTGGTTACCAAGGAGTATGGGCCCCGCCCTTTGGGAGCCTTTTGGGCTCCAATCCCAATCAAGGTGTAATAGGCTGGTTCAAATGTCTACTAGGGTAAATTGTAACTCAGTTGGTCACCTAGCATCACTGTGGAGTTTCCTGTGTGTGTTACAATCTCATTGGCCACCTGTGCGTGGCCAGGCCCGACCGCATGGCCTTTGCCCTTAAAACCTAGTCTGTGAAACAGAGAAGGGTCGCTCTCTCTTGTAAGAGGTGCGGCCCGAACGTTTGGTTAGATTCTTCATGCTTGGTGGGAAATAAAGCTTTGCTTGACCTTTGCTTTGTATCAGTCTCGCTCCTTTAATCACGGACCCATTATTGGGGCAAAACAGGTTTCCTAAGACTTGCTCCTTACCCAGATTCATAAGGCATATACTGACAATATGGCATATACTATGGCATATACTACGACATATACTGACATAGTACTTTTGTAAGATTACAAAATATTAGTGTTCTGGCTTTTAGGAGAATCTCATAAAATTTGTTGAAATCACAAATGATAAATTCATAAATTTAAAAATCTACTATCATAAATTTTAGAATACTAAGTTTCTCAAATTTCCTTTTTCAATGCTAACAATTTCTTGAGATTTTTAAGAAATATTTTTAAGATATTTTAAGATATTTAGGATTTTTAAGATATTTTTAAGAAATTATTTACAAATACAAATATATAAGATATTAATATATAAGAAATTATTTACAAATACAAATATATAAGAAATATTTTTAAGATATTTAAGATTTTTAAGATTTTTTAAGAAATTATTTACAAATACAAATATATAAGGACCAGACAAAATTAAGCCAGAGCCATTATTAAGTGATTTACTTCATCTCCTAGACTTTGTAAATTTGACTGGGTATGTATTTATATCTGTTGTTTCTAGTCCAAAAAAGTCAAAGGTATCACACCTGGCTATTTTCAAAACTGTTATTCATATGCACTCAGACCAGAGAACCAGAAACATTGACAAAGATTTTGTGAAAAACAGTAACAAAGGCCTCCTTTGACAATAGAGTGAAAACCCAGAAATATCGATAACCTTTTAAGAAGGGAAATCAGCTTTACTTCAAGGGAACTTTTAATTTGAATTGAAAAGAGTTTCAATTCAGGTACTGTGAAAATTATCCTTTTCTGCTGATAGAAAAGCTAAAGCATAAAGAATACATCTGGCCCAGGAATTTAAACAAAGAACAGATTTCTAGGCTAATCTAGTTGAGGTGAAGTCCACAAGACTGAACAGACTATGCTTTGTTCTCTAGTATAAATAACATTTATTTTTGTTTATATTTTCATGCCATTTAAGAAAAAAAGATAAGATTTTTTTTGTAAAATTGTTTTACTACAGGACCTGTCTTACTCACTTGAAAAGTAGCCAAACCCTCATGTCTACAGAGGTCAAATTTGTGAGGCACATACTTTTACCATTCCAAAAGATGTTAAGCACTTTATTTCTCCCTCAGCTTTACTGAGATGTAATTGACGTATAACACTGTTTAAGTTTAAGCCACACAACACGTCGATTTGGTATATGTTTATACTGTAATATGGCTAATCACCACTGCATTGGCTCACAACCCCATCATGTCACATAATTACCACTTCTTTTTTTTTTTTTTTTTTAAGATTTATTTATTTATTTATTTGACAGAGAGAGAGAGAGATCACAGTAGACAGAGAGGCAGGCAGAGAGAGAGAGAGAGAGAGAGAGAGAGGGAAGCAGGGTCCCTGCTGAGCAGAGAGCCCTATGCGGGACTCGATCCCAGAACCCTGAGATCATGACCTGAGTGGAAGGCAGCGGCTTAACCCACTGAGCCACCCAGGTGCCCCTTAATTACCACTTCTTTTTCGTAACAAGAACATATAAGATCTGCTTTCTTAGTAACTTTCACATATCTAATACAATACTGTTAACTGTCGTCACCATGTCGTACATTAGATCCCCAGACCTTATTCATATTACATCTAGAAGTCTGAACCCTTTGACCAAAATCTCTCCATTCCCTCCATCCCCATGTCCCTGGTAACCACCAATCTACTCTCTGTTTTTATAAATTTGGCTTTCTTAGATTTCAGTAAGTGAGATCATACAGTATTTGTTTTTCTCTGACTTATTTCACTTAGCATAATGTCCCCAAGGTCATCCATGTTTTTGTTTTTTGTTTTTTGCAATGCCAGGTATTCCTTCTTTCTCATGGCTGAATAATATTCCATTATATACCACAGCACATCTTTTTTATTCATCCACTGACAGACACTTAAATTGTTTTCATATCTTGGCTACCCTGAATAATGCTACAATAAACATGGGAGTACAGATATTTCCTTGAAATCCTGTTTTCATTTCCTTTTGAATGTATACCCACAAATGGAATTGCTAGATTTTTTTTTTTTAAGATTTTATTTATTTATTTGACAGAGATCACAAGTAGGCAGAGAGGCAGGCAGAGAGAGTGAGAGGGAAGCAGGCTCCCTGCTGAGCAGAGAACCCGATGCGGAACTTGATCCCAGGACCCTGAGATCATGACCTGAGCCGAAGGCAGCGGCTTAACCCACCGAGCCAACCAGGTGCCCTGGAATTGCTAGATTATATGGTAGTTCTATTTTTAAGTTTTTGAGGAACCTCCATACATTCTGGCATAGAGGCTCTACCAATTTACATTCTCTCCAATAGTGTACAAGGGTTGTATAGCACATTTTTGATAACTGCAGAAAACACATCCAATATAAGAGACTAATGCTCATTCATTAATTTATAGTCTGTATCAGATATAAGTGAGCTTAAAATAAACAAAAACTGTACAACCTCTGTTGCTTTGACTGCAGTCACCATTTCTGATCCTTGCTCTGTTTCTGTTAGGCCTTAATGAAAATATCTCTAAGCCAAAAAGACAAAGTTGAATTCTTCTACAAGTTCATAATTTTCCCTGGAGGATTGATACATTGAACTAAATATTCCAATCTGGCCCAGATGAAAGGTCGAAAGTGCTGAAATGCCTCCAAAACCCTAAAAATGGTTCCCAGGCACACTTGACAATCACGGAATCTTCATTTTGTAAGAGAGAGCCCAGACGTAGACTAGAATGCTAAAAAGGCCTCTCTCTCTCTCCCTAGGACAATGGCTCTCAAACACTAGTGTGCATCAGGATCTGCTGGAGGGCTTATTAAAGCACACATTATCGGGCCCTATTCCCAGAGCTTTTGCTTTAGTAAGTCTGATATGAGACCTAAAATTTTGCATTTCTAAGAAGTTCCCAAGTGATGCTGGATACTCTTGCTGTAGGGAAGACATTCGGAAAACCTCTATTTTCCATTTATTAAGGCAAATTTGCGAGTACTTGCCAGTTATCTAATCTCCTTTTGTTTAAACCCATGAAAAGAGAGTGCAGGGTGGCCTAGAAAAGGTCAACCCAAGCAAAGTGGGCCCAAGTAAAGTGAGAAGGGTAACCACGGAAGGGCGTGGCCTTGGGGGTCACATTAGAGCCCAAGAAAGGCAAGAAAGGCATTTACGTGGAGAGGAAGCCTGGCATGGGCATGCTGGAGTCCCAGTGGAAGACGTTCATGAGTGGGGTGCCATCTAACATGGGGAGTTAGAGTCTGAGCAGAGTGAGGAGGGCATCCACATAAGGCACAGCAGAAATGGCAGCCTTGTACATACAAGGGGACTAATCAAGTAAGTTAAGGATCCAGATTTCACAGTGTCAGAGAAGGGAGATGATGATGCAGAGTCAGAGTTTTCAGGTAGGTCACTAGAAATATAGGTGCAAATGTGTCTATGTAAATGCCTGTGGCATATTCCCTAGCTCTGTCTGCTGAGAGGGCCTACAAGGAATGATTACCTCTGTGGTGAGCATGTCTACTACACAGATCTTGGTTTCTGAATAGCATTTTCTACTAAAAGGTACCAGGGCTGCTTGGAGAAACACCTGATTCCAAGGCTAGAAACCATAAAGTACAAAAAGACCCTGGGATGTCTTACTGTTTCAAAAGCAAGTTATGCCCAAGAATAATGGGAACGTGTCCAAAGGACACAGAAACCATCTTGAAGGAGCCCCCAAAGACCAAAAAGGGGATTATTTGAGCATTAAAATAAATAATGATTATAATAAAATATTGGATGAATAAGAAAGCCTGAGTCCATATAGGTAAAAATGAAATAAATTGAGACTGATGAGGCATGGGATGGTTGCATAATTTCAAAGCACCTCCCCACAAAATTCTTATTATTTGCAAAGAGGAAGAGAGCAACTTTGCATGGACAATAGGAACCACCCTATTCCAAATATCAAAGTGGGTGTCACCAATAATGAAACAAATCAAAACCATGCTCCATGATAGAACGGGTACAATGGGGAAATACAGCATCATCTCTAGGCTATATTCTCATCAAAAACGTATACCCTAAATCTCCTTATGAGAAACCATCAAAACCATCAGATAAACTGAAACTGAGAGACATCCTCGTAAATAACTAGCTCATAATCTTCCAAAGTATCAAGCTTATAAAAAGTCAAGAAAGTCTGAGAAGGTGCTTCAGACTGAAGGTGCTAGCTCAAGAGAGGCCTGAACACAGCATGGGGTTCAGTCTTCCATCTTTAAAAAAAAAATTATTTTACATAAATGAACAAATATTCCTCTTTGAAATTTTGCAGGAAGGATTGACTTTTTAGAGTGGTTCTGATATAATCCTCCATGGAAAGGAAATCATTCTACCGGATGATTTCTCTGGGTTCTTTCCAGTCTACCAATTCTACCCTGTTTACTAATCTACCTGCCTGTCTATCACTCAGAGTGCACTTAATAGAATTTGGGCATGTACAGCTCAGATATTCACTGGGCAGGCAAAGAACCATAAGCTTAAAAAATAAAAAAAAAAAAGAAAAAAAGATGAGTCTAAAAAAGCTATCTTATAATATAAATCTTATTTTAATAGTAAGAAGGCAAGTCTTAAAAATCTACACCTGGACACAAAATGGGAGGCAGACAATGCCTTCCACGAAAGGGGCCAGCATGGATGGTCTACAGGGTTTTCTTGCCACATGATTTCGCTTCAACCAGGAAGTAATAAGAAACTAAGATTTAAATAGGTTTTTAAAGTTCAATATTAATGAAGCCTTCTGGTGTAAAGTAGGAATCATCTTTTTTTGCTTCTTAAAATGCCTAGCAGAGTGATGACAAGTAGTAAATTACATCTAAAGTAGTGTAAAGAGCAGAACAGGGATATCTATGCCCTATGGACACAAACACTCCAACTGGCTGAGACACCTAGTGGTTCAGCAGAACCGAGTAAAACGCATGACAATAGCTGTCTTCCCTAATCTCTCTTTTTTTTTTTTTTTTAAACATTTATGTCTTGCCAGGGCTGAAGCAAGCTTTGATTTGGCTCAAAGCACGGACTCCTAGTAAGTCTGAAAAGCCACACAAAGAAAATTCTTGAAAGAGGATCAGTAAAAAAAGTGCTATCTGTTAGAAGCCAGAAGAAATGACTTCCCTTATTCTAAGAATGCAAAGCTAGGCTTAGAATTAGAGTATTAGAGTCAATCTTACCATTAGCACTAGGGGTTCTGAATTTTATTCGTAAGACATAATGCAGGGCGCCTGGGTGGCTCAGTGGGTTAAGCCGCGGCCTTCGGCTCAGGTCATGATCTAGGGGTCCTGGGATCGAGTCCCGCATGGGGCTCTCTGCTCGGCAGAGGGCCTGCTTCCCTCTCTCTCTCTCTCTGCCTGCCTCTCTGTCTACTTGTGATCTCCCTCTGTCAAATAAATAAATAAAATCTTTAAAAAAAAAAAAAGACATAATGCAAAAGACATCCTATCAGCTTTCCCTTTTAAAAGAAATGGAAAATGTTCATCCTACCTAAGAAAATACTGAGTTTCACTAGACATATATATTCATTTCAACCACTCAGAGCCTGGCCCAGAGGGGGCACAAGTATATTGTGAAGTATCCCATGAATAAACAAAAATATGCATTAAAAAGAGCCACATTGAGGGTGGGGGGTTGGGAAGGCCTGGTGGTGGGTATTAAGGAAAGTGGTTATCATAGAGGACACACATTGCATGGAGCACTGGGTGTGGTGCATAAACAATGAATCTTGGAACACTGAAAAAAATGAAATAAAAATTTTTTTAAAAAGCCACATTGCTTACTTTGTCCTTGTTTTAAAAGAGAGTACAATCACTTTTAAATGTTTCTGGTTAAAATAAAAATAACAAAAACCCCACTAAACTTGGGGGGTTAAAAGAAAAGCAAACTACTCCCCACTTGGTAAATTGGAACCTGATAAATTCCTTTAGTTGGACGTTGGTTGTTGTTACATATTCATTTGAATTTCAGAAGGGCACCATTAGGATTACTCTTAATTTTAGTAGGTATGATACCAATATTACAGTTATATTTTTGAAGTCCTTATCTGTTAAGACATGTACTTAAGTATTTATGAATAAAATGGTATGTCTTAAATTTTTATTTAATACATCAGCAAAGAGGGGCGCCTGGATGGCTCAGTGGGTTAAGCCTCTGCCTTCTCTCAGGTCATGATCTCAGGGTCCTGGGATCAAGGCCCACATTGGGCTCTCTGCTCAGCAGGAAGCCTGCTTCCCCTCTCTCTCTGCCTGCCTCTCTGCCTACCTGTGATCTCTGTCTGTCAAATAAATAAACAAAATCTTAAAAAAAAAAATACATCAGCAAAGAAAAAAAAACTGGAGGAGAAATGGAATAAGAAAAGCAAGAGACTGACTGGTTATTGAAGCTAGATAATAAGTAAGGGACATTCATGGTACTGTTCTCTCGACTTTTGTGTGTGTTTGATAACTTCCATAACAAAAAAGGTTTTTTAATGTGTCTTTTATTAAAGCCTTTGGGTAGAATTATGGCAGTGCCACAATAAATTCTGGTTTGGATTTAAGTTCTTTATATTCAAACCAGTTTAGAAACCCAACTGTATGCCTGATACTCTAAACACCTAGTACTACAATCAGACATTTAACACCCCTGTTAACCTCACATATAACACTGACCAATTTTCACCCACATTCAGATATACCATGGGGCAAATATTTCATAAAGTCAGACACAAGGCTTATACAGTTAAGTTGGTCCTCACGGCCATGGATTACATTTCAATTTCTAGATTATAGTTCTCTGAGACACATTTTTCCTTATCTCCTCAACATGGAAAATGAAGAAAACAAGTACCACGTAAATCATCACTCAACAATGACAAAATCAAGCTCACTGAATTTTGCTTTAAAAAAAAAATCAATAGGAACTCACATGTCCTAAATTTCTAATTTCTAGTCTAACCAAAGCACAAAAATCTAGTCATGTGTTTTTGCCAGTCTGAGGAAAGGAATTCTTCTTCAACACTAACAGTTGGGAACGAGGAAGAAGAGGTGATAAATAAAATAGGAAACGATCTCTTTCCAGTGCCCCTTCCTCTCTACAGCTCCCACTTACTCTCCTGTTCACCAAACACAACTGTCAAAAACCCCAATAAACAACAACCTTTCTTCACAAGGTGGGGGTCAGTGTAAAAAAAAATGAGAAGAGTTAGGATGTCCATACAAAGCACTGCTGTATTTGTCTATTTATAAATCTGTGTTCCCAACCAGCCAGAAAGACTCTCCAGGGTGGGGACAGGCTCTCATTGAACAACACAGGGTTTGGGGGCACCAACCCCATGCAGTCAAAAATCCACATATAACTCTGGTCTCCCCAAAATACTTCACTACTAATAGCCTACTGTTTCCTGGAAGTCTTACCTGTGACATAAATAGTCGATTAACGTATTTTGTATGGTATCTGTATTACATGCTGTATTAGAGAAGAGGTTATTACAAAAACCACGGCGAGGAGAAAACACACTTATAACATTGTGCTATAAAAAATCCACATGTAGGGGCGTCTGGGTGGCTCGGTGGGTTAAGGCCTCTACCTTCGGCTCAGGTTATGATCCCAGGGTCCTGGGATCGAGCCCCACATCGGGCTCTCTGCTCCGCGGGGAGCCTGCTTCCTCCTCTCTCTCTGCCTGCCTCTCTGCCTACTTGTGATCTGTCTGTCAAATAAATAAATAAATTCTTTAAAAAAAAAAAAATCAACATGTAAATGGACGTGCACAGTTCAAATCTGTGTTGTTCAAGGGTCCACTGTAGTTCCCGCACCTGCCCTGAGCCTCCACAAGCAGGTACTCAGCATTTACTGACCAGATGCATGAATGAATTTAAAGGAAAATAAAATCTCCAAAAGATGAGAGGGAAATGGAAAAAAGCTCTGTATAAACACAGAAAGACAGTAAATGGCAACAAAGTTGTAAAACACAGCAGACAAAAAGAAGTTTGTTTCAATCAATCAATCATTACAAACAGTTTTGGAATTCCCGGAGGCTCCACTTAGGCTCAAGGTAGATAATGAAATTAGCAGGAGTCACAGTTAAATCTTTACAGACTTTTTGCTTATATTATTTTCCTTCTGGAGTAATCTCCGTTATCTCAATTACTGCCTGTTTGCTTGTTCCTTATTTATCCATTCAGCTCCTTCTATATACACTGAATACCCTTACTAGGTTGGGGATACAGTGATGAATAAAATAACTAGTCACTACCTTTAAGATACTAAGTCTAGTAGGGGAGATAAATATATAAGTGAATAAAGATCATAAAATGTCAAAGATTAAGATCTGTATGGGACAGAACAAGGTACAAAGATTAAGTGGTCTGCTTTATCTGGGAATCAGAACACGTATAACAGAGGGAGGTTAGAGTTGGTTCTAGAAAAATGAGAAGAGCTGGACAACGGGAGGCACTGGAAAGCCCCCATGGAATGACTGATGCGCAGGGGAATCAGTGGGAAGTGGGATGTCCCGGAAGTGGGGGGGAAGGAGCCCACTACTGGAGAAGAGCCAGCCCTGAATGGCCTTCTTAGGGCATAGTACGGGGCTCGGACTTCCAGATACTATGAATCAGGGAGCCACTGAAGAATTTTAAACAAAGGAATTCAACTCGGGTGGGAACGTGGAGAATAACTAAGCAACGAGGGAGACTAGAGAGGTGAGGACAAATGTAAAGAAGCAGAAAATGGATAGGACTTTTGGTCACAGAGTAGATGTGAGTGCTGCCTAAACCGGCTCCTAAGTGTTTCGGCTGGATGGCACCATTCTTTAAAAATGGTGTGAGGAAGAAGAGTAGGTTTGGACGATAAGGTCAGCTTTACAGTTTGGATTTTGAACTACGTCATTCTACTATTTAAGATATTATTAAATAAGAAAAAATATTCCTGCAATTCACATAGTGAAAGAGAAAAATTGTAAAATCATCTGAAGAGATGCATAAAAGCAATTGATAAAAACTGAACACCCATTAAAAATTTATTTTAAAAACTTAGCAAATTGATAATAGAAAAGACTGTTTTAAACCCAACAAAAGCTATCAATCTAAAACCTAGAGCAAGCACAACATTTAATGGTGAAACCTTAACAACATTCCCTTTGAAACCAGGAACAAGACAAGGATGCTTGTCACTATGTTTTTTTTTTAACAGTTATTGTTGAAGTTCTCACTGATGAAATAGATGAGAGAAAATAATAAATAGGAAGTTTATAAATTAGGAAAAATTAGGAAGGCAAACAAATTCTGTAATTTACACATGATCAATAGTTTATTTAGAGATACCCGAAATAATCTATGAATAAAAGAATAAAACCATTTAGAGACTTTTACAAGTTTGTTAAATACAAGGTCAATTTATAAAATCAGTAGATTTCAATACACTAGCAACAAGCAATTAAAAAATATAAGTAAAAATGAAGCCCATGCCTTCTTGCCAAAAAAAAACTACAAGATCTCCGGAAATAAATCTAATAAAAAGACTCTGTGGGGAAAAGATTTTAGTTTTGTTAAGGAACATAAAAGAGGACCTAAATAAAATGGATGGAAAGACTCCCAAAAGATTGGTAACATCAATTCTTCCAAGATTCCTTTATAAATTCAACACAATTCCATTCAATATCCCAAAGGATTTGTTCATAAAAGCCTCAATAAGTTGATCAAAAAAATTCATACTGAAGAATAAAGAACCAAGAATAGTCAAACAAACTTTAAACAAATACAAAAGAAGAGACATTTGTCTTCCTAGATATCAAAGATTTATAATAGGTTTTGCTAACTGACACTGTCGTATCAGCTCAGGGACAGACACACAGACCAACAGAACAGAATTAATGAGCCCAAAGACAGGCTCATGTATATATGGGACTTGGTATAAAACTAAGGTGGTGTTACTACAAATCAGTAAGGAAAGGATGGCTATAAGTGGAGAAGACACGACCGCCTATCAAAAAGAGGAAAATAATTCAATCCCCACACACTATCAAAGGAATAATTTCCACAGATGAACTGAATTCCTAAATGAGAAAAGCAAGTATTTTGGAAATTTTATACATAGGACACTATCATCTCTGTGAAAATTGACAAAAATAAGTTTTTAAAAAGTGCCTGGCACTCAGTAAATAGTTAATTAATATTAACCACCATCTTCATCGTCATCAACTATAATCTCTGGGTGAGGAAGCAGTCTAAAATAAGAGACTAGAAGCACAAATCATAAACTAAAAATAGAAACCAAGTCCTATGGTCTACAAGGCCTTGCTCCATCTGGATCTCTCTTTCCCTGCGGTTTCCTCTTGGGACTCCTCTAGCTTACCAAACTTTAGGCTAATCTCCAGTGCCCCAGTCCTGCACCTGCCTCAGCCCTTCCAAGGGCTGTCTCCTCCCCACCTACAACTCTCCCTTCCATTCAGCCAGAGGATCACTTCCTTGACCCAGTCAGTCTTTGCTCAAACAGATCATTTTAGAAATCGACCCTGGCCACCACACTTAACACAGCACCGGTCCCAGTACTCTGATCCTCCTGACCTACATTCTCCGTATGACCCACCATCTTCTAATACACTGTATAGTTGTACTTAGTACATTTACTGTCAGTCTTCCAGTAAATGTTACGTTCTTTGAGAACAGAAACTTTTTCCTCTTTACTATCATACTTCCAGAGGTACAGAAGTGCCCCGTAGAGTACTCAATAAATTTTTACTGAATGAATGAAGATTGATAAATCCAATTCATTAAAATTAGAAATTCTGGCAAAGAGAAACACACCATAAACAAAGTTCAGAGATAAGAAAAAACTGAAAGATGTGTGTAACAAATATAACCAGTAAAGGATTAATATATAAATACTGATATAATCCAGCAGAAAACAGACAATCCATTATGAAAATGAGCCAGTCCTTAAGGGTAAAGACTTAGGTTTCTTTAAAGAGAAAGATTTCTCAAGACTTCAATGTAAGAAATCCTTCTCAAGTTTTTAGCCTGTTGCCCTTCAAGACTTGAAGTCAAGCCTGCAACATTAACTCAGGCCTCAATTTTCAGCCTGCCAGCCCTCCAGATTTCAGATTTGCCAGCCTCAACAACCATGCGAATCAATTCCTTGAAATAAATAAATCTCTTGGGGTGCCTGGCTGGCTCAGTCCATAGAGTATGTGACTCTTGATCTTGAGGTTTTAAGTTCAAGCCCTATGTTGGGTGCAGAGATTACTTAAAAATAAAATCTTAAAAAACAAAACAGGGGTGTCTGGGTGGCTCAGTCGGTTAAGCATCTGCCTTTGGCTTAGGTCATGATCTCAGTGTCCTGGGATCGAGCCCCACACTGGACTCCTTGCTTGAGGGGAACCTGCCTTCTCCCACTCCCCCTGCTTGTGGTCTTTCTCTATGTCAAATAAATAACTAAAATCTTAAAAAAAAAAAAAAAAAAAAACAAAAAAAAAAAAAAAAAAACAAGCAAAACTAAATCTCTCTCTCTCTTGCTTTCTCTATAAATCCAATTGGTTTTATTTCCCTGGAGAGCCCTAATACAATATGTGCCAAGTGCTTAGAATAGTACCCAATATACAGTAAGTGCCAAAGACTGATAGCTCTTATTATAATGTATCAAAAGTATTGAAAAGTTAATGGTATGAATATGTACCAACTGGGAAGGGTAGAAAACTCTGAAGGAAAGGAATATAAGGTGAGTGAAGGTAAATGAATTTTTAATTACATTTGTATTGTTTCATTTCTTAAAAAATGATTTCAATATGGCAAAATACTAATATTTATTAATTTGGGCACAAATACATGGGTGTTTATTCCATAATTCTGTTTTTGAAATAGTTCATGAAGAAAAATAAGGTGTTGCTTTTTTTTTCAAGTTTGCTGAAAAAGTTGAGACAAGCATAAACTCTTCATTTGTCGGGTTTGTCTTTAAGGGAAGGGGAGAAAGAGAGACGGTACCAGTATGAGGGGCACAAGAACTTCCTGACCAATTTTTCTCAATTTGAGAAACACAGTGTGAGTCACCAGAATGAGTCGCTGAAACTGTTGTGCCAACTGAGATTACAGGTTGGTGAACTGCCCTGGGGAAGGTGGTAGGCAGGAATCAAACTGGGAGCCAGGTTGAAAGCATTAATGTTGAACAGAAAGAGAACAAGTCTTTTTCTGAGCCTGGAGACAATAAGGTATGTTAGGAGCATAAAGTGTAGCCAAGCAGCATCTGGTTACCCTAAATTTTCTGGGAAACAGGAAGCAAGTCATCCTTTAGAGCTCCCCTTAAATGCCAATTCCACTCCCCCCAAAAAGCCCTACATCCTGATTCTACAATGAGAAATGCTCTCTCCTCTTTTCCAGAGTCCCAGAGTCTTTTGTACCTTTCTTATGAAATTAACTGGACTGTCCTATAATTTCAAAATGAACCTCTTACAAGCCTTAGATACCTCTGACCCAGGTGTGATAGTTCAGTCATGTTTGCAGCTCCCACTGAAACTACTTGTAGGTGACTTTTGACGAAACACCTTTTTCTTTTCTTCTTTTTAAAAAAGATTTTATTTTTCTTTAAGTAATCTCTACACCCAACGTGGGGCTCGAACCTACAACCCCAAGACTGAGAGTCACATACTCCACCAAGTGAGCCAGCCAGGCGCCCCTTGACTACATACTTTTCTGATTCAACCTTAAAGGTGACAAAGTCTCAGATATGCAGCAGACTTCTAAATTTTTATGTAGAATATACTCAAATGATTAACATATTATGTAATTTGACTATATGTCATTTATCCGGACATGGCACTAAGGGTAAGGCTCTTGTTTACTGGGAAGGCTCTGGAACCTTGGAATCATGCTGAATTTAGCACTGTGAAAATTGCGGGCTCTTTATATTATTTTATTTTAAGATGTTATTTATTTATTTGACTGTCGGAGATCACAAGTAGGCAGAGAGGCAGGCAGAGAGAGAGAGGAAGAGAAGCAGGCTTCCAGCTAAGCAGAGAGCCCGATGCGGGGCTCAATCCCAAGACCCTGGGATCATGACCGGAGCGGAAGGCAGAGGCTTTAACCCACTGAGCCACCCAAGCGCCCCTGTGAAAATTGTGGGTTCTTTAAACCTGCCATTGTCTTTGAGAAAATAGCCTCCATTTGTACTTCATGTATTTTTAACTATTACCTGATAAACATTCAGGGACTACCTACTGTGCTCTACTCAAAGCCTTAAAGGTGATTTCCATTGTTTCTAATATCCAGATCCCCAGGGGGGCAATGGGAAAAGGTAACGGCTGGGGTCTGCTGCCTCTTTCCTGCGTAGCATGTGCTGTAGAAGCAAATAAAATGCATTACCTTATTTTGTTCCCATAACTGTACAGTCATTATGTATTACTGCCCACATTTACAGAACAGGAAACTGAAGTACCACAAGGTTAAGCCGATTTGCCACACAGCTGGTAAGTGGCACCTTTCTCAACCCAGAGAAACCCCATACTTCTATCTACTACGATGAATCTTTTACCAGAAAATGAAGTTTTGGTATACTGGAGACATGAATAATATGCATATGCTCCAATTTTAGGAGTAATGTTGTCATTTGCTTTTTTAGCTGGAGGAACCAAGAATATCTCACAAAATGATCATCCTCCTGGCCCTTATTTAGAAATATTTCTCTCCCAACACATGAGTAGGTTATGTTCTTAAACTCCCTGGTGAAAAAGCAGTGCTTAGGAGAGAATGCTGCTATCAGAAGGGCACGTCGGAAGAAATCGTTTTAGGGGCGCCTGGGTGGCTTAGTCATTAAGCATCTGTCTTCGGCTCAGGTCATGGTACCAGGGTCCTGGGATCAAGCCCCCCGCATCAGGCTCCCTGCTTGGTAGGAGCCTGCTTCTCCCTCTGCCTGCTGCTCTCCCTGCTTGTGCTCTCTCTCTCGCTCTTGTTCTGTCTCAAATAAATAAAATCTTAAAAAAAAAAAAAAAAGAAATAGTTTTCAAAATTGAAGGGCAGAGTAAATACAACAAAACAACATGCAAGTGTTGAAAATAAATATCTTTCCCATACTGACTTCAATGGTGTTTCAACTGTGGCGTTTAGAGGAAAATGAACCAGTGATATCTAAACCTGAAATTCAGTATAATAGGCATTTGGTGCCCACCCACAATAAGTATCACTTTACATTTTACTAATCAGAGGATTTTCAAAAGGATGCATCTTTAGGAAGCTCACTGCAGAAGCAACACTTGTGTGTGTATATATATGTGTGTGTGTATATATACACACACACATATATATATAAAACGAGCAAAAAAAAGTTAGACATAATGGCTTATGGACAAGGAATAAATGCTGTCTTGATGAAGTCTAATTTCCAACGTATTTGAACAGTTCTTAGGAGCTGATAACTAGCTGTTAAGACCAGAGATCTTCATGTTGATTTCTGGATTACTTTGAAATAATCTTAATTAAACCTTGACCTATGCAGAAAATAATGCCCTTAGGAGCTATTAAGGCTTACATCTCGAAAATGGGAAGAACTCTAGTTTTATCTTCTAGGTAAGAACATGCCTGAAAGAAGGTTTTTTTACCCTTGAAGAATTCTACTTTTTTATTATATTCCTCAGGAAGTGATAATGGTAAGAGTTTGTAGATTCATATAAAAGCAGATGAAACTAATATAACTAGAGGAGAAATACATTATCTGTTGACAATATCTGTAAGGGACAGGACAGCGTGGGAGGCCACCTGAAAATATGCTGATAAAAACACACCACCACAAGAGAAAATTCTGTAACTATGTATGGTGATGTATGGTTTTTTTTTTAAATTAAAGATTTTATTTATTTATTTATTTGTCAGAGAGAGAGAGAGAGAGGAGTGAGAGTGAGCACAGGCAGACAGAGTGGCAGGTAGAGGTAGAGGGAGAAGCAGGCTCCCTGCCAAGCAAGGAGCCCGATGTGGGACTCGATCCCAGGACGCTGGGATCATGACCTGGGCTGAAGGCAGCTGCTTAACCAACTGAGCCACCCAGGAGTCCCTTTGGTGATGTATGTTAACTGAGCATATTGTGGTGGGAATTTCACAATACATACACAGACCAAATCATTACGTGATACCACACCTAAAATGAACAGTTATATACCAAAAATAACCCAGTTAAGCAAAGGACAGAGTGACAAATTAAAAATAACAAAAGTATACATTAATGTAGTATCATTAGTGGTAATATTAGTCTGCAAAGGGCTGCCATATCAAAATACCATAGACTTGATGGCTTAAACAACAGAAATTTATTTCTCACAGTTCTGGAGGCCAGAAGTGCAAGACCAAGGTGTCAGTAGGGTTGTTGTGTCCTTGGAGGCCTCACCCATTGGCCTATAGAGGCCATCTTCTCCCTGTGTCTTCACATGCTCCAAACTCTGTGTCCTAACTCCCCCTCTTCTAAGAACATCTATTCTATCAGGGCACCTGAGTCATGTAGTCGGTTAAGTGTCCAATGTAGTTTTGGCTCAGGTCATGATCTCGAGGTATTGAGATGGAGCCTCGAGTCGGCCCCATGCTCAGCGCGGAGTTTGCTTGAGTTTCTCTCTCCCTCTACCCCCCATGCCCACCATGCAGGCACTCTCTCTCAAATAAGTAAACAAATCTAAAACAAAACAAAACAAAACAAAACAAAAAAACCCACAAACATCTATCATTCTGGATTAGGGCCCATTCCAAAGAGTGCACATAACCTTAGTTAACTTTTTTAAGCCACAGATTTTGTTGTTAGATCTGTTTTGAGTTACGGGCTCAGCCACTTATCAGCATTATGACCTGGACAAGTTGCTTAGCCTCACTGATCCTTGTTTTCTGCTTAAGACTGTTGTAAAGAATAAATGAGATAATCCAAAAAAGTGCTCGTGGAACACCACCTACCATCTAGCACACATTCAGGAAATTACAGTTTTTGTGTCCTGCTAGCCTCAAGTTAACTTTGTTTTGAAGGTTTTATTTATTTGTTGGAGAGCGAGCGAGGGAGCACAAGCTGGGGAGAGGCGGAGGGAGAGGGAGAAGCAGACTCCCCGTGATGCAAGGAGCCTGATGTGGGACTGGATCCTACGGTCCTGGGATCATGACCTGACCTGAAGGCAGACGCTTAACTGACTGAGCCACCCAAACCTCCCACAAGTAAACTTGTATCGCTCCATTTAATTGATACTTAACATTTTTCTATTTGGTTTTAGAAGGAATTCTTAAACCTTTTATTCCACTACATTCTTTTCAATCATCTCACGAGCTAAAACCCTGCTGTGGGAATGCACCAGCTCCTGTGCCCTGAGCTGCCACATTAGACACCAGGTCACCATGCTGTGAGGAAGCCCGAATGATACTGAGAATTCAAAGCAAGTATTTTATTCAACAATCCCAGCTGAACTCTATCTTTGGGACATTCCATTCCAGGCACCTGACACAAGAGTGAAGAACCTTCATAAAATTCTGGCCCTTCCTCTTCCAAGTCACATGTGGCTATTTGAGTCCAGATAAGGCCCCCAGAATGTTCTGGAGCACAGACAAGCCATGCCTCGTAGCCCTGTCTGAACTCTTCACACACATTATCTGCGAGCCTAATGGCCCTTGTTCTTAAGACGCTATGTTTTAGAGTGGTTGGCAACAGATACCCTAGAACGATGGATTATAGAAAATCAAAACTACAGAATCACAGAGACTTATAGAGAATATGTAACACACAACATACTGCGTACATAACATGTACATCATGGGTATCAAGAGCTAGAGAAGCCAAGAAAGCACATGCTGTACCGCCTCATTTTATAGGTGAAGACACTGAGGCCTGTCCAGTTACCCGATGAGGGACAGATCTGGGACACACATTGAAGTCTCTTCACTTTCAGTCCTGGGCTCTTGCAGAAACACAATTACTTCATAATACAGTTCTATACTATAAAAGCTTCTTACCTTCTCTTGCTATTATTAAACTTCAACATTTCAGGATATTCTATATGCTTTCTCAGGCCAAACAAAATTATACTTCTGGATACAGACAAATTAACCTCCTATCTCTGGCACATGACAGGTATTCAACAATTTGGTTTTTTTAAGGAAAGAATTACCAGAATAAGACAGCTAAAAAAAAAAACTATAAAGTCATGCAGCTTAGATCATCAGTGGTTGTGCTTGAAAGACAAGGGACACCATTTTTAGTTTTGGAGCAAAAAATTTTAAGACATTAAACATGCCTGCTTCCCCTAACACTGGTAATTAATTTCTGGTAATCTCACTGGACAACTTTCACAATCCCCAAACAGTGCCTCAAATGTAGCTGCTCAGTGTTCATCTTCTGAGATCTACTTAAATGTAACTATACATAATATAAATATAATTGGAGGTACCACGTGCTAATTGTCTCTAACTATGCATTTCCCCCTTGGATTTTTAGTAATACACACCTAAGCCAGGGGCATGGCCTTCAGCTAAGATTATGCTTCTCAGCCTTCTTTACATCTATCTAGGGATGGCCAGTGACAAGTTTTGGAAATCGGTATGTGGAAACTTCCTTCAAAGAAAGAGGTATGCTCTTCCTTTCCAATTTTCACCCCTCCTTCCAACTAGAATATAGAATAGAAAATGCAGTGGTGAGTATATCTGACCATGAACATGAGGGGAACATCCCTAAAGATGGTAGAGCAACAGGACAGGAATCCCGAGTCTGCTTTACTGACCTCAACATAGCCATCACAGCCAATTAGGACTGCATACACTCAAACTGATATTAAAGAGGAAAATGAAGATCTTTTTTATTTAAGCTACTGTCTACTCAGATCTCTTTAATCTGTACTTTAATATAAGAAATACTACATTTTTGTGACTATAATTTTTTTTTTTCCAATTTTGGCCTTTTTGCCTTCTGGACTCACATCTGGTCTGTGAATATAAAAGTTGGGCTCCTATATCACAATTTTCAGTGATGTTTAAGTATAATGAGGTCATTTCAGGTCCCAACACTGACTGGCTTGGATGACAAAGCAAGAAGGTTAAGTTCAAATATATTCCTGTGAAAGTCTTAAAAATCTATAGCCAGGTGAGGATAATTAAAGAGATCAATGGTACAGAATTGGGAGTCCAGAAATAAACATGTACATTTATGGTCAATTATTTTTTGACAAGATGCCAAGTATATCCAATAGTATTTTCAATAAACGGTGCCAGGATAATCACATACTGCTATGCAAAAAAAAATATGTAGACTTATTTCATCAGGGCAAAAAGTAAAAAAAAAAAGAACAGATCACAGATCTAAATGTAAGAGCTAAAAACTAAAAAATGTTTAGAAGAAAATTGCTGTGACTTGGATTAAGCAAAGATTTCTTAGCTAGGACACCAAAAGCACAATCTATAAAAGAAAAAAATGATAAATAAAAAACTTTTACTCTTCAAAAGAGCAATTAATTAATTAATTAATTAATTCTATGACTGGGTCTGAATTCAGTTAAAGAAAAACCAGAAAAAAAAAAAAAAAGACAAGACAAGACATCATCAAGAAAGTAAAAAAGAAAAGCCACGAATGGTAAAGAAAGCATTTCTGAATCATTTATCTGAAAATGACTTGTATCCAAAATATAATAAAGAACTATCATGACTCAACAAGAAGACAAATAACATAATTTAAAAATGGGCAAGAGCTTTGAATGGACATTTTACCAAAGAAGATATATAAATAGCTAATAAGAACCTGAAAAACTGTTCCACATTAATGAGGGGAATGTAAATAAAAACTTCAGATGAGGGGCGCCTGGTCGGCTCAGTCAGTTGGGCATCTGCCTTCGACTCAGGTCATGACCCCAGGGTCCTGGAATCGAGCCCCACATTCAGGCTCCTTGCCTGCTGCTCCCCCTGCTTGTGCTCGCTTGCTTTCTCTCTCTCTCGTGCTCATTGACAAATAAATAAAATCTTAAAAAAAAACTTCAAATGCGATATTACTATATGCCCACAAGAATGGTTATCATGAAAAAGACTAGTAGTATCCAAGGTTGTTGAGGAGATGGACAAACTGGAATCCTTGTATACTGCTGCTGGGAATGTAAAATGTTGGAGCCACTTTGGAAAAATTTGGCTGTTTCTTAAAAAATTAAATATAAGCTTACTATACAGCTCGGCAATTCTACTCCTAGGCATCCACCCAAGAAAAATGAAAACGTATGTTCACATAAAAACTTGCATGGAAATGTTCATAGAAATATTATTCATAGTAGCTAAACCCTGGAAACAAGTTAAAAAAAAAATCCACCAACTACTGAGCGGATACACAGAATGCGGGGTGTCCACCAGTGGAATAGTACTGTGCAAAAAAAAGGAACCAAGAGCTGATACGTGTACAGCAGAGATGGATCTCAAAATCCTCATGCTAAGTCAAAGACGGCAGGTACAAAAAGACCTTCATTACATGACTTCATGTATAAGAAACTTCCAGAGAATGGAAATGAATAAAAACAAAAAGTGGATTACAGGTGGATTACCCAGGTGACCGGGTCTTGGGATAGGATGGGGACCAACTGCAGAGGAGGACGAGGGAATTTCTTGGTGTAACAGAAGTGCTCTCAAACTGGACATAGTAATGGAGGCGCAACTCTATCAACACTTACTCTTCTTGAATTTCAACTGGCTTCCTGGATACCCATCTAGGGATCTTCCCCAGCCTTCCCTGCAGCTTGGTGGGGACATATGACTAAGTCTGGATACAAGCAGAGGTGATGTATGCCATTTAGTACCAGTGCACTTAGAAGGGAAGGGGTGTGTCCTCCCCCTCTCTTTCTCCTGTTGGCCTGGAGACGGCGAGAGCTTTAACAACTCCTTGGAAACACAGAAAGAAGGAGCTTCTCAGGATGACAGAGCTGTCCTGCTGGCCTTGGACCTTTCAACCATAGGCTCAGTGTGAGAGAACTACTGGATTTTAGGATAATACAATTCCATTATTGAAAAGGAAGAGTGGAGTTCACCACTCAGCATGTGTTAACTATGAATTATCTTAAGCAGCAGCTATCTTTATGAACTGTTTGCAGACCAGGAGCAAGAATGTTCTTATCTAATTACAGAAAAAATTATGCAACAACTTCTGTTAGTTTTCAATATTTAAGATCTGTTGTAGACAATATACTGGAAAATCTATCCTGGACACTAGTATATATCTGAAGTGTTTGTATTGAAAGAATGTTCCAGAAGTTACTGATGCTTTGTAACTTGCTTCTTTAGGTGTTAAGACTTACTTTCTGAAACAACAAATTGCCAGTATTTTTCATTTCATACAACCACTGGCATTAAAATAGTGTTACTTAAATCTGTTCTTTTTCTTTTTCCTATAGTTCTCCAATAACATTTTTAGTTAAACAGTACAAAAAACCTTTTGTGGACAGCTCATTTACAGAAAGAAGGTAAGTATTTACTTATCTGCCACCTGACTGAAAATAGAATCCTGACAGTGCTGAAAATCAGAAAGCAGTGCCCTTTCCTCCATTATAAAAGTTCCAGGGTTAAGCTTTGTAAAATTTCCACCAACTAAGGGTTTGGGAAACATATCTATCTTATCAGGAAGATTGTATCACAAAAACAGGTATGCTGTTCTACGGGCAAGACAAGAGGAACTGCCTGTCCTGACAGTCCACGGGACAAACCTACCTCTAGAGACAGAAGGTTTAGTACTGTTAACTTATTCACATGGCAATGATGTGCAAAGCAAAACCTCTGGGGGAAACAATCAAAATCCTTACAGTAATATGATTTTATCTCTTTAAAAAAAAATATTTTATTTATTTATTTACAAGAGAGAGAGAGATCACAAGCAGGCAGAGAGGCAGGCAGAGAGAGAGGGGAAGCAGGCTCTCTATGTAGGGCTCAATCCCAGGACCCTGAGATCATGACCTGAGCCGAAGGCAGAGGCTTAACCCACTGAGCCACCCAAGTGCCCCTGTATGGTTTTATCTTATAAATAAGCACATAGAACCACCTATGAATGGGCACTTCTACTTAGAGACAACAGTACAGTCTCTGTCTTACATAATAGAGGTGTAAGCTCACCCAATGCTAGGCAATAATTAAACTGATGACAATGAAGAGGATAGCAATTAAAAAAAAAAAAACACTGTGTCATTAAAACGTCACATATTTTGGTTATTTCCACTACCTTAGGTTAAAAAATCTGAAAATATACAGACTATAAACACCTGAAATAAATGTGTTAAATCATTCTTTTTCTGAAAATCTAGTAGAGACCAGACTTCATAGATAATTTCCACTAACTAGCAGGCCTCATCTCTCAGACTGATATGTATTTTCCTTAAGAAATAAACTTATTGGATTCAACACAGCTGGCACTGTCCCACACAGATTCAGTTTACCTTCTCTCCTCTGCATTTGTTTTTAACTCGCTTTTAAGTCATAAGGCATTTCTAGGTGTGTGTTCTTTTCTGAGAATGCTGAAACTTCTTGTGATCAAAGACCATGCATTGGCTTTCTCGGTATTTCCTGTAGTAAGGCATGGTACGCTCCTGCCACTTATAAAGGCATAGTCTCTGCTTAAATGAGGATGAAACAAGCATCTTATCCTTTGGGCATATTTTAGAGTTACTTTTCCAGGAAAATGGATGTGAGCTGATCTGGCCACATTCTCTTGCCTGGTCCCTTTTGTGAGATAAATCTGAGAGACCACTGGCAGAGAAAGGAGTAAAAACTATGAACAGAATACAATCATCTGTCTCACGTGACTACGAAACATATGGAACATATGGCCAGTATTTCATTAACACCTGCCAGCCATGGACAGTGCCAATGACCAATTTTTTAATGCTTTTTATTTTATCAAACAATGAGTTTATAAAAGCATAGATGCTTACTCAACCCATTTTATACTCCAAATGTCCAAAGGAAAAAAATGAAATCTTATTCACTCATTTGACCCACCAAAGCAAAAACAGGACTGCCAAGGGTAGGAGCTGCTGTGGAGAGCAAAGCCAGAAACGTAACAGGAGGACATGTATTACTCCAAGGCTAGTCAGCAAGTCACAGAAGCTCTAAGGAGAAAACTGGGATATCTAATAAACAGGCCTCCGCTCTAGGAGTAGTTTTAAAGCGATGGTCTTTGGGAGATGGAGAGGAGAAGTGAATTGGGGGAAATCAGAGGGGGAGACAAACCATGAGAGACTGTGGACCCTGAGAAACAAACTGAGGGTTTCGGAGGGTAGAGGAGGAGGAGGTCGGGTGAGCCTGGTGGTGGGTATTATGGAGGGCACATATTGCATGGAGCACTAGGAGTGGTGCATAAACAATGAATCTTGGAACACTGAAAAGAAATAAAATAAAATAAAATAAAATGGAAAAAAACCAAAACAAAAAACCACCACCATTGTCTCCAGGGCTGTCTGTATCTCCATTCTATACCATCAAGGCCAACACGGCCTGACATGTGGAAGCAGGAAGGGTCTCTTACTGCTCAGTCATGCGTCTCTATATATGATTACAAGAACCAGAGAGATAGCAAGGGAGCTTTGATTTTTGTAACAATAAACGATGATTCAATTATATAACAGGAGCGTGTGAATGGGCTATTTTCAACATCTTGGAATCTAGTATGACAGATACATCATTACTAAGCAAAAAGTATGCTCACAGAATTTACTGCCAGTCTTACAAGCCTATTCTCAAATTTTTATAAGCATTAATTTAAAAATCTCAAGATATCCTTTATAGGTTGAACCCTCCTTCAAAAAAGGTAAGGCTTAGAGAGAAGAGAGACGATAACAAAACTAATCAACTTACACAAATCTGCCTTCAATTTGGCTATTGCGTTATTCTGCATGTATTCAGCTACACAGTTTTGCGTTCACTCTTAAATCACGGAAAGGCTCCCCCCCCCCCCCCCCCCCCGGTAAGTATGCTCTACACCCAGTGTGGAGCCCAACACGGGGCCTGAACTCGGGGCCCTGAGATTAAGATCTGAGCTCAGATCAAGAGCTGGACACTTCACTGAATGAGCCACCCAGGTCCTCCCTGTCTGTTTTCTTAAACAGATGTTTTCAGAGGTGCCTGGGTGGCTCATTCGTTAAGCATCTGCTTTCTTCTCAGGTCATGATCCCAGAATCCTGGGATCAAGCCCCGCATCAGGCTCCCCGCTGAGCAGGGAGCCTACTTCTCCCTCTCCCTCTGCCTGCTGCTCCCCCTGCTTGTGCTCTCTCTGTCAAATAAATAAATAAAAATATGAACAAACAAACAAACAGATGTATTCATGAATTTTATGGTACCTTATCAAGTAAAAAATATCTTTTAGACAGACAACAAAAAAATAAGCTGGACTTCATCAAAATAAAAAACTTGTGTGCAGAAGACTTATCAAGGAAGCCAAACGATAATCTACAGAATGAGAGAAAATATTTCCATATCATGTATCTGAAAGGCACTTGATATCCAGCATATGCAAAGAACTCTTACAGCTCAATAACAAGACAAACAATCCAGGTTTAAAAAAAAAAAAAACAAAAAAAAACAGGCAAAGGGCTTGAGTAGACACTTTTCTCTAAAAGATATACAAATGGCCATGAAGCACATGGACGCTCTTCAACATCACAAGCCATCGTGAGCCATAATGACATACCACTTCACACCTACTAGGAGGGTCAGAATAAAAGGAAAAAAACAACAACAAAAAAAATTATTGTTAGTTAGGTGGTAGAGAAATGAGAACTTTCACACACTGATTGTGAGAAATGTAATGTCAAATGATTCAGCTACCATGGCAAACAGCACACCGGTTCCTCACTAAGTTAAATATAGAAGTAGAGTATGAGCAAGCAATTCCACTTCTAGGTAAACACCAAACATAACAGAATGCAAGGATGCAGACACTTGTATGCCCGTGTTCACTGCAGCATTATTCACAACAGTCCGAAGGTGGAAACGACCCATATGTCCAACAAAGGATGAAGACATCACAACATGTGGTATATATACAAAACACAACATGTTTAGCCATAAGAAGGAATGAAGCTCTGACACATGCTTCAGTGTGTGGATGAACCTTCAATACTTTATCCTAAGTGAAGGCAGCCAGACACAAACGGACAAATATTGTATGATTCTACTTACATGAAATAATTAGAACAGGCAAATTAGAACAGTCGGAAAATAGAACAGAGGTTATCAGGAGTTAGGTGAAATGGGGGAAATAGGAAAGATCTGTTTAATTAAGTACAGAGTTTCTGTGGGCGCGGTGAGGAAATGGGGGTAAAGAAAGTTCTGGAAATAAAGTGGTGAATATAATTAATGCCATGGAATCGTACAGTTAAAAATCATTAAAAAGTCAAATCTTATGTTCTATATATTTTACCACAATAAAAAAAACACCTTAAAAAAAAAACACCATGAGGGGCGCCTGGGTGGCTCAGTGGGTTAAGCCTCTGCCTTCGGCTCAGGTCATGATTCCAGAGTCCTGGGATAGAGCCCCGCATTGGGCTCTCTGCTCAGCAGGAAGCCTGCTTCCTCCTCTCTTTCTGCCTGCCTCTTGCCTACTTGTGTCTGTCAAATAAATAAATAAAATCTTTAAAAAAAAAAAAAAACCACCATGAGGGACCACTTCACAACCACAAGGATGGCTAGAATTTACAAAACTGGGGGCACCTGGGTGGCTCAGTGGGTTAAAGCCTCTGCCTTCGGCTCAGGTCATGATCCCAGAGTCCTGGGATCGAGCCCCACATCGGGCTCTCTGCTCAGCAGGGAGCCTGCTTCCTCCTCTCTCTCTGCCTGCCTGCCTCTCTGCCTGCTTATGATCTCTGTCTGTCAAATAAATAAATAAAATCTTAAAAAAAAAAAAAAACTGAAAAAACAAGCGTCAGTAAGGATATGGAGAAACTGGAGCCCTCATCCATTGTTGGTGGTGAGATAAAATGTTTGACTGTTGTGGAAAACAGGCAGTTCCTCAAAAAGTTAAACACAGAAGATCCATGTTTATGATCACATGACCCTATGATCCCATAATTCAACTCCTACATATATACCAAAAACAAAGGAAAACGGGTACTCGTACAAGTACATGCACATACACGTTCACAGCAGCACTATTCACAATGGCTTAAAGATACAAACAGCCCAAATATCTACCAAGAGATGAACCAACAGACACAGTGTAATATAAACACACAGTGGAATATTACTCAGCCATAAAAAGGGACGAAATACTGATATGTGCTACAATGTGAAGGAACCTTTGAAATGTTACAGTAAGTGAAAGAAGCAAAATACAAAAGGTCACATGTTACATGATTCTAGTTATGTGAAATATCCAGAACAGATAAGTCCACAGAGACAGAAGGCAGATTTAGTAGCTGTCATGGATTAGGAAGAGAAAGGAGAATGGGGAGAAACAGGCTAATGAATACGGGGTTTTACTCTGGAGGGAAGAAAATGTTTTGGAACTAGACATAGGTGATCACTGCATGATGTTGTGAAGGCACTAAATATCACTGAATTGTTCACTTTAAAATGGTCAGTTTTGGGGCGCCTGGGTGGCTCAGTGGGTTAAAGCCTCTGCCTTCAGCTCAGGTCATGATCCCAGGGTCCTGGGATCGAGCCCCGCATCGGGCTCTCTGCTCAGCAGGGAGCCTGCTTCCTCCTCTCTCTCTGCCTGCCTCTCTGCCTACTTGTGATCTCTGTCAAATAAATAAATAAAATCTTTAAAAAAAATAAATAAATAAATAAATAAATAAATAAATAAATAAAATGGTCAGTTTTACAGAGAACAGAATGACTATCAAGGGCTGCAGAAAATGGGAAGATGGAAATGGGCAAAGGGTACAAAATATCTGTTATATGATGATTTAGTCTGCAGACCTAATTAATGTACAGCATGGTGACTACAGTTACAATAATGTATACTTGAAATGTGCTAGGAGAGTAGATCTCAAAGCGTTCTCACACCTCTACAAAACAACACGTTACTAGCAGAGGTGATGGATATGTCAAGTCAAGATACCAAGCAGCTTAAATTGCTTTTGTCTTTCAGACAGGTATTAAATTATCCTACAGATCAATTATGTGTTCATCAAAACATGCAGTGAATTAAGTTTCCAAAGTAAAACTTTTCATTATACGGAGCCAAAGTTCATCTAATTTTACTTTCTGTCTGATGCTCGGATTTCCCCAGTAACATCCCTAAGTGACTACATATGGCTTAAACATATGTAGCAATTTACTGAACACCTAGGGGCATTCAAAGGAATTCACGAATTTTCTGGTGAACAGCTCTAATTGCTAGTTTTCCCTAATACTGAGGGGAAATGCAAATCTCTAGCAGCCTCTATTCATTAACCACGATTCTCCCTTCTGTTCCAACTTCCACAGGCAGTCCTCTTTAGGAATCTGAAGATTCCTGTCCCTCCAATATCCCCCGCCCCTCCAATATCCCCCGCCCCAGCAACCACTACTTCCCTTGCGGTCAGTTTTATCATCCTGAACCCTCTACTCTGTTCTATTCCCAGGGCCTTCGTATCATGGTGTCCATGATTATGATCTCCTTGTTGTATTCTACATTTCAAGTTGTTTCCACAGCACATCTACGATTCCTTTTCGATGACAAAATGACTTTAAAAAACAAACAAACAAACAACTGTATCATAGGAGTCATTAGAGCACTTTCTCTAAAATGCTAAAAATATGCTTCATGACAAAATCTTTATTCCAACCTAAAAAGAAAAACAATAGAACAGAATAGATGAGAAATACTTCTTTCTAGGATTCTTAAACTCACATTAGTGATCTTTGATCTGAAAGGGCTGATCCAAGTCTCCTACTTTAAAGATCAAAGGATTTACAACTAGAAAGATCAAAGGAACCACCACGTCTAAGTCACAGCCTAGTGTTGCCCTTTGCGTCAAGTCCAATTTCCTTAATGTGACTATTAAGACTCTTCATGGACTGGTTCCTACAGTCTTCCCCAGGCTAATGTCAGGCTCTTCCCTGCTCCCCTTCCCTACCTTCTATCCGTCACTTATTTAAGTTCTTGTGCTCACCTCCAAGACTTAAATATTCTTCCTCCTCTTCCCACAACACTTTCCCCCTTACTCTCATTCTCTCCAGTGGCCTGAATCCTATTTATCTTTTAGGTCTTCTCTGAACCCTAACTTGGATTAGTTCTCCCTATTTGTTCCCATAGAACCTAGGGCCCCTCATTTAAATTAGGTCTCTGTATATGTCCCTATAGGACTCAGGACTCCCTCTCTTTACAAAACTCATAACCATTTTTTGGTAATTATTTGTTTAGTATTTATCTTGTCTGCTAGACTGTACACCCTGTGAAAGAAGGGACCACATTTATCTTAGCCTCTTCTGTAGCCTTAATTCAAATACACTACTGGGCCCAGATTATACAATAAATATTCAATTTTGCGAAGGCTTAGATTAGCTTGTGATTGCTAAAAATTTCTACTAAAATGCTATTAACTTGCTATACTGTGTAGAATTCCTTTGGACCTGAATCTTCTATTTGGCCCTACTGTGTTTCATGGGCACACTCTTCTAGCCAGATCTTTCTGGATCTTCATTCTGCCAACCAGTATACGAGCTACCCATGCTAGTTAGCTATGCATTTGATAAAAATGCTACAAAAAACATATATTGTCTTTATATAATTGTGTTATTCTTCTAAGAAACTGTCCAAAGATAATTTTTAATATAAGACTCCTCCGTATCTGTGTCTGATCTTCTTCTAAACTACCACTTTCTGAACTATCAAAGTGGTTTTTTTTTTTCCCATTAAACCAGTAAGTACTTTTAGCTTTGCTCCCAGACTTATTTGAATGAAATGAAGGCAAAGTGAGATTCAAGTCAGATGGCAACAGTTCTACATTTGAACAATAGCTCCCATCACCGTATGTCTTCTCCACAATCACGGAAATTTAAAATAGATGGAATTGTTAACCGGTTTACTTATCCAGTGTCAGTATGTTTGCTAGAGAACAAGGCTCTCTTGCCATGTATAGAGCACAAAGTCAAACATGGAACTTCTGGAATTTAGACAAGCATGCTTGCCTTCCTATCCCGATCCCTAAAAGTGAGCAGAATCGGGTAAAACTGCTGATCACTGTCAGAGCAAACATTCACCTTCAGGATCCATGCTTCAAAAATTAAGAAAGCTCTAATTATAGTACTAATGTCTACCTTACCATCTTCTTCAGAAACTGCTGAAGTGTAGAAAGTTTCAGGATTCTGATAATCAGAGGGATATATAATCAAATATATCATCAAGTTTGATTATATATTGTATATATTGACATTGGGTGTAACAACTAATGAGTGAGTACAAAGCATAGGGCCCTGAGTTCTGAATAGTGAAGAAGAGGACCTTCCTCACTATATCTTGAGCCAGAAGTCAGTGTTCAAATCCTGACCTTCTTACTTGGCCACAGTGTCCCTGGGCTGGTTAGTCTGTGCTTTCCGTTTGACGGTCTATAGAATCAGCCCCAAATCGGCCCTTACTTCCTAGAGCTGCTGCAAAGAGTAAATGAGTTAAAAAAGGAATAATGTGCTAAGGGAATTAAATTAAATATAAAAATAACGACGTGTCATTCTTTTCTCTTCTGTGTCTATTTCCATGGCACTGAGAGGAAACCCGGGCGTGAACCCTGTGGGATGCGTGGACCCTGCCCTTTATGTTCCTCATTAGGTCAGTTCTTTGTCGTCTCGGTTTGCGAGGAGATTCATTTCCCACTCCTACTGCAAGTCTCCTCATGTGAAGTCCGTGCAGAGTTAAGAAAGGAAACTCTTTCCCTTTGTGGGGGTACCCAACACACCAAAGGCAAGTACATTTTACTGTTATGTGGGAAATTCTCTAAAAGCAGAGGAAGACCGGTGATCCATGCAAGCAGACGGGCCACACAGACACTGCGAGCAAGGTGGGTCAGCGTGATGCCACCCATGCTGTCCTCACACAGTACGGTCATCGTCACATGGTCCTGGCCCAGAGGGGCCCAGGCCCTGAAACCAGAAGCCAGCTGAGTCCTGTGGGTTTGGTCTCAACAGGTCACAGGTGGTGAAATGTTCAGTATGAATTCATTGTGATTTTACATAATATTCAATATGTTCGATATGCAAACAACTGCGAACTACACAGGTTACTATGACAGACTGAGTAGGCGGACGGGCCTCATTTCACCCAGGATGGAAATGGTACTTCTCTTTCTCAGCATGTTTATCTCTGCTGTTCCCTTAAAGGTAATTTAAGGGAGGAGAAAAGTAGCTCTTTATCATGAAATACTAGTATCGCTTCAAATTTATTTCTACATCCTTTAAGCATTTTCAGTACTTTATTCGCAAATCTGCTGAGATTACACAGAATAGCTTCTAGTATTTCCAATTAACAGAAAGAACTTTCATTCAATTACTCCATTTACATACTGAACCCGTTTTGGTAGAGTATCTATCATGCTTTGACCCGAGAAGGGTTGAGAAAAAGCTCTCCTGGCTAGTGTCTGTTCACAAATGACCTCTCTTCTTCCCTGGGTCTAGTCTCAACACCAAATGCCCCAAATGCAGTGCACTGAGATCTACTTCCATCAACGATTATAAAAAGCGCTCACTTCCCGACGTAGTAGTTCAAAGTCCTCCTTAGGAGACAAAGGAACTTGCGAGTCCAGCCAAGTCACTCGTCCCCTCTCAGTTACACGAACCGTACCCCATCTATCCCACCCTCCTCGTCCCCTCTCCCTGCAGCCTCCCATCATCCCGAAGGCTGGTCACTGAACACCTCTCATTCTGGTGTGACAATCTTGAGCGCTAAGTTACACCTGGCTTTTTGAATCTTCCTCAAAGAGCTCAAGTCAATGAGAAATTAGACTGCACATTTACAGATGATGTCCGTACTTTCAGTGGAGGATATATTTCCTGTCTTTTTAATAAGAGGAAAGCTAAGCAGCCTACACCCAAGAGGGAAAGCAACTGGCACCTTTCAGGCAGGGGCAATAAAAATGACCATTTTACATGAAGGAATCAAATTAATGGAAGTGTGATTGCTAGGCTGGAGGGTAGTGCAGAGCTTTGGGGCTTCTAACCAAGGGTTAGCTTTTAACTACTAAGGGAAATTATGCTGATTCTACCATTAAATACTGCAGGGTTTTAACACTACCTAAGATAGCCTGAATCCCAAATCATCAGAACTGTTGAATCTATCATCTTGGTCTACTCTAATGGAAAGATCAGTAAATGTACCTGGGATCTTCCTCCCCTCCCCTTTCAAACTCTTAGGATGTAACTGGGGAAGGAAAAAATTTATTTCAAGATACCTCAATGCACTTGCAAAGCAGGAAGATGAATGTATTCAAACACAGTATCAGTGACTTGGAGATTATTTTTCAAATCCTACTCCTGAAGAAGAACAGCCTGAAAAGGATCTTCCATAGACTGTGCCAACAAGCCCTACAAGGAGCACACTGAGCGATCATGATTAATCCACAGAAAGACTTCCAAGTATGCACAGTGGAGCCCGGCTCTCTGAAACATTCCACCCTTCTACACATTCCATGTGGCCAATAATCGATACCCTGATTAGAGAAGGACCTGCCAGTAAAATGTCACAAAGAGGAAAAGCAGCACATGTAATGGATAGCTATCAAAAGGTTTGTAGTGAAGGTCCTTAAAGCAAAAAAATAAATAAAATGGTTACGTCTCTAAAAGACACCCATATGTTTAAGAGGAGGCCGCATTGTATAAGCCTACATTGACAACTGTGCTATAATTTATGCAGAAATATGTAGATGTTTTTATTTTCTTTCTTCCTGGAAGAAATGACAAGGATCTTTTCACAAGTGTTTGTCTTTGAAAACCACTTTGTATTTTCTAACCTAATATTGATTTTCTTTGATCATTTTAAGAATAGGAGTTATGTGGACACAGAATATCTCAGAGTGGCAAAATTATAAGCAATTATTGTTTTGTTTCGGTTTTAGATTTTATTTATATGCATTTTCCATATTTTGTATATCGACATACTATTTCAGTCATTAATGATGAAAAGAACCTTTAAGTTGCAAAAAGATCTGTAGGGAATAGAACTATTTGGCAACTTTCACCTTTATTTTTAAAAAAATTTTTTTTCTAGTATGTTTACTAACTCTTTTTCTATATAGACTCATATCATAGATTATTGGACATAGATATAATTATTAACATATAAGGATATCTTACCTGGGCACCTTCACTTTAAATAGATATAAACATCTATTCTTTCGGTAACACGCATTAATCAACTTCATTACATCACATCCCTACTCAAAACCTTCATCTATAGAATTAAAAATATCAGTTCCTTAGCATTACACTCAAAACCATTCGTGACCAACTACCACTATCTTACCACCTTCTGGCCTGGTTCCCGTATTCTAGCCACATACAAGCTGAAATTCCCAGCTCTCTCGCTCCTGCGTGCCTCTGAAAATACTATTTCTTCTCCATGGAACAGCTTTTTCTTCCCCCTGACCACCTGAAAATTTTCTATTTTTTTTTCTTTAGAATTTTACTCCAAAGTTTCCATTCTTGAATGGCACCATTGTTGGTGGAGAAAAATGATATCTCCTCTAGAGAGAGCAATTTCGCCCTATCAAAATTATAAATGCACTTACCCTTCAACCCAGCAATTTCACTCCTAGGAATTTAACCTACAGATATCCTCACACATTTGAGATGATGATATACAAGATTATTCATAGCACCATGGTGGGTAGCAGAAAATATTGGAAACAACCTTATACAGATATATATACTGGGAGTTGGGTAAACACATGGAAATCCATATAGTAAAACACTTATCTATGCAGCTGTCAAATGAACGAGGAGTCCTTGATGTACTGACAAAGAAAAATCTCCAACACATGCTGTTAGAGGAGAAAAGCACGGAATGGGACATGAAATTTCTGTATAAGGAGAAGGGAAGAATACATACAAATTTGCTTTTATTTGCATAAACTACTTCTGGAAGGATAACTCTAAAAAACTAGTAATATCACAGGACAACAGAAGTGTGCTGGAAACGTCACTAGATGCCATCTTACATTTGCTGAAATTCTGAAACCATGTGAATGTACCACTTCCTTAAAAGGTAAAATTGGGATGCCTGGGTGGCTCAGTTGGGTAGGCCACTGCCTTTGGCTCAGGTCATGGTCCCAGGGTCCTGGGATCGAGTTCCATATCAGGCTCCTTGCTCGGCAGGGAGCCTGCTTCTCTCGCTGCCTCTGCCTGCCTCTCTGCCTGCTTGTGTGTACTCTCTCCCCCTCTGTCTCTCTCTGGCAAATAAATAAAATCTTAAAAAAAAAAAAAAAGGTAAAATTGTAAATGCTTAAAAACCAAAATGCTAAAAAGTGTCCACATGTTTACGGAAGTATATCTCTATTTCCCACACTCTCTTGATTATTCCTTTACTCTCTAATTAGAACCTTTACTGACTTCAGATACTATGTGCCAGATGCTGTGGCAGGTAGAGACGGAAAATCAAAACAACCTGCAGGGAAAATGAACCTCAAAGTACAACTCAAAAATCAGACAGAATATCTCATTTCAGTGAGTGCCCTGGGTGCAGGGTGTGACAGACAGGCAAAGAAGAGGGAGGCGTCTCAGACAACTCTGATAGCCCTCTTACCACTGGTTCACAGGAACTGTTCACATGGCTATCTCTGGAACTAGATTGCCATCTCCTTAAAGATAGCTCAGAGGTGAGCACACAGGAGATACTCATGTTGAATGAACCACTGAGTAAGATAAAACAGACACAAGTACTGCACTTTTTAACAAGAACTAATACTTAAGTACTTAACTAGACTCTAACCTGATTCCACAATCAATTTTTCTAAAGATTTTATTTATTTATTTGACAGAAATCACAAGTAGGCAGAAAGGCAGGCAGAGAGAGAGAGGAAGGCAAGCAGGCTCCCTGCTGAGCAGAGAGACCGATGCAGGGCTCAATCCCAGGACCCTGGGATCATGACCCGAGCCAAAGGCAGAGTCCTTCACCCACTGAGCCACCCAGGTGCCCCTCCACAATCAATTTTACAAGAATTTAGTATAAGCTACGCTACAACCCAGCAACTGCACTACTGGGTATTCACCCTAAAGATACAAACGTAGTGATCCAAAGGGGAACGTGCATCCGAATGTTTATAGCAGCAATGTCCACAATAGCCAAACTATGGAAAGAACCTAGATGTCCATCAACAGATGAATGGATAAAGAAGATGTGGTATATACGTACAATGGAATACTATGCAGCCATCAAAAGAAATGAAATCTTGCCATTTGTGACAACGTGGATGGAACTAGAGGGTATTATGCTTAGTGAAATAAGTCAATCAGAGAAAGAAAATTATCATATGATCTCCCTGATATGAAGTTGAGAGGCAACGTGGGGACTTTGGGGGGGTAGGAAACGAATAAATGAAACAAAATGGGAACAGGAGGGAGACAAACCGTAAGAGACTCTTAATCTCACAAAACAAACTGAGGGTTGCCAGGGGGAGGGGGTTAGGGAGAGGGTGGTGGGGTTATGGACATTGGGGAAGGTTTGTGCTATGGTGAGTGCTGTGAAGTGTGTAAACCTGGCAATTCACAGACCTGTACCCCTGGGGCTAAAAATACATTATATGTTAATAAAAAAAATTAAAAATTATTTAAAAAAATACAAATTTGGAAATAATAGGAAAAAATTTAGTATAAAGGTCTAAGGATTAAAAAAAAAATTGGGGGGAGGGAGAGAGGAAGAGAGAGAGACTCTCAAGCAGGCTCCACGCCCAGCATGAAAGCCTACTGCAGGGCTCGATCTCACAAATCTGAGATCATGACCTGAGCCAAAATCAAGAGTCAGACACTTAACCCACTGAGCCACTCAGGAACCCCAGGATAAAAAAAAAAATTTTAAGTAACTATCCCTATCTTATGTGCACAGATATTTATGAATATATTCAACGGTCACAAAGTCATGTAGACAAATGATTTTATCTATGTGGTGCTTCATTTTCTCCCAATACTATCAATTAAATATACACAGTGAGACCAATGCACCTGGCACAATGCAGGGCTGGTGATATAATGGCCAACAAAAACAGACACAGCCTTGCTCTCACGGATGTTATGAGTTAACAGGAGATTAATCACATAATCACACAAGTTTCAGAAGTATTTTTCTGTATCTTGGAGAGAGGGAAGACAGAGAACATAAGGCATGGCCAAGACTTCTCCTAGCCAGCCATCAGGGAAAGAACGTTGTCCTAAAACCTCTGTGTCTCAGATGTTAGGGGATTGTAAAGAGAATTCAGTGTCCTTGAGCAGTGATGAACCTGAACCTCTGAACCTCTGAATTTTGCACCTCTGAAACTATCAGCTATTATGGATATTTTCATTCACATCACAGTTACTGCATACATCTCAAAATACTATTTATATTTATCACTATTTTAGAATTATGGTAGTTATTCTGCTTTAATGTATTAATAAAGAAGTACATAGTACTCCATCACAAATCTGATTTGGGGGAGCTGGGGGTGGGGAAAATGGGTGAAGGTGGTCAAAAGGTACTAATAAATTTAACTAACTTAATTGTTAAATTTAACTAATAAAGTTAAGTCCAGGGGATGAAATGATGACTATAATTAATAATAATCCATTGCAGTGTTGGGGAGGGGGAAGGGTAAAATAGGCAAAAGGGACTAAAAGGTAAAAACTTCTAGTTATAAAATAAACAGGACACAGGGATGCAACGTACGGCATAAAGAATATAGTTAGTATTCTAACAACTTTGTATGATGACATATGGTAGCTAGGTTTATCACAGTAATCATTTTGTAATGCATATAACATTAAATCACTATGTTGTACACCTGAAATTAATAAAACATTATACATCAACTACACGTCAACAGAAAATAATACTCTACTGTACATTTGACAGTTGCTGAGAGCAGATCTTAAATTTCTCATCCAGGACCAGGAATGCCTGAAGCACAACAGGGGAGAGGAAGCTGGAGGTGGACAAGACATTTTCCAAGGATGTCAGGCCCTACGTGGACCTGGATGAGACAGAAAGCAGCACCTGACCTCTGATGAACTCGGCAGCCAATGAAAAGGCAGCCCATGCAGATTTTTTAAAGGATTTTGTACATCTCTTTGATGATGATGATATCTACTGAGCTACAGTAGTGAATCTGGTCAAGCCTTTGTTATGTAGTGGTCTGGTGGATCTCCTCAAAGGACAATTTCAAACAGATCTAAAGACCTTGTGGACATTACCTGAAATTAGGAGATGGTTAACACAGAAAGAGAAGAATAGTTTTAACCATCTGTATGAGGCCTATGAATCTCTGAATGAGACCAAATTTCATCCTTTATTTAAAAAAAGAAAAAAAAATCTCATCACAAGGAAAAAACTGTAATACGTGTGGTGCTGAATGTTAACTAGACTTACTGTGATCATCCTGCAATTTACATACATATGTCAAATCATATTATACATCTGAAGCTAATGTTTATGTCAGTTATACCTAAATTTATTAAATATGATTTTTCTCTATTTTGATGACTATGTTTCAGTATCATTGGTTTCCTGTATAATTTTATTTATTTTATGCATTTATTATTTTTTTTTAATATTTTATTTATTTATTTGACAGAGAGAAATCACAAGTAGATGGAGAGGCAGGCAGAGAGAGAGAGAGGGAAGCAGGCTCTCTGCCGAGCAGAGAGCCCGATGCGCGACCCGATCCCAGGACCCTGAGATCATGACCTGAGCCGAAGGCAGCGGCCTAAACCACTGAGCCACCCAGGCGCCCCTATTTTATGCATTTAAAAACAGTTTTCTGATAAGGGGCCCATGAACTTGAGACTGCCAAGAGTCCATAACCCCAAGACTCTTTTTTTTTAAATTTAATTTTTTTATTTATTTGACAGAGGGAGATCACAAGTAGGCAGAGAGGTAGGCAGAGAGAGAAGGGGAAGCAGGCTCCTTGTTGGCCAGAGAGTCTGATGAGGCCTCGATCGCAGGACCCTGGAATCATGACCTGAGCCGAAGGCAGAGGCTTAACCCACTGAGCCACCCAGAAGCCCCAGTTTTTTTTTTTTTTTTTTAAGATTTTTTATTTTATTTGACACAGAGAGAGAGAGAGAGATCACAAGTAGGCAGAGAGGCAGGCAGGGGTCGGGGGGAAGAGAGAGCCTGATGCGGGGCTCAATCCCAGAACCCTGAGATCATGACCTAAGCCAAAGGCAGAGGCTTAACCCAGTGAGCCACCCAGGTGCCCCCATAACCCCAAGATTCTTAAAAATCCCTGGGTTATAAAGATGGTTCAGACTGGAATAACGAAGTTGGCATACCATAGCACATCATTGAATAGGAGAGATTTTTTTCTTTCTTTTCTATTATTATTATTATTATTATTATTATTTTTAAAAACTTTATTTATGTGAGAGAGAGAGAACACAAGTGGGGTGAGGGGCAGAGGGAGAAGCAGACTCTCCAACAAGCAGGGAACCTGATATGGGCCTCAATCCTGGGACTCCAGGATCATGACCTGAGTTCGAAGGTAGACACCAACCAACTGAGCCACTGGGCACACTAGAAGAGTTTTCTGTTTTTAATTACCTCTGGGAGAGATGGGAAAGAAGAATGCCAATTCACTTCAAAGTTCCAAGTAAAACGAAGGAGAATAATAGAGTGGTAAGTTTGAATTTACAGTCAGGTTTTATTGTATTTTGGGGCATATGTCATTTTCTGATAACAAATCTGTGGATATACAGTTTCTGTGAATATAAACAAAGTATGCTATGAAAAACACAGTATTTACATATTTTAGATAGCTACCTAACCATGATGACCACATGAAAGGTCAATTATTAGATATGTGGTAGATGACTGTTCAGGAAATAGTCACTACCCCTTCCTCCAACCTCCATGGTGTTATATACTTTCCTGTCCCACCATGTTGGAAGTGACTCTCTGATCTGCTTTGGCCAATGGAACATGGACAGCTATCAAAGTGTGTGAGCTCTGAGACCAGACCTTTAAGAGGCATGTAATGTTTCCACTGACCCTTCTGAGAATTTTTCTTCCTTCCTTCCCTTCCCTTTCCCTTCCCTCCTTCCCTCCCTCCCTCCTTCCTTCCTTTCTTTTTAAAGATTTCATTTATTTATTTGACAGAGAGAGACAAGAGCACAAGCAGACAGAGAAGGAGAAGCAGGCTCCCCACTGAGCCAGGATCCTGGGATCATGACCTGAGCTGAAGGCAAATACTTAACTGACTGAGCCACCCAGGTGCCCCACTTTCTGGGAATTTCTAAACTCTTGTCATGAGAAGGAAACATTCCAGATAGCCTACTGATTACAAAAGAATGGCAGATCTGACCAAATCTGGGTCCTGAAGCTAAGTAAACTCAGCTATATCCATCTGTGCCAGCCAAGATCTGCCAAACTCTAACCATCCAAAGACTTATAAGACAAAGATAAATGCTGACTATTGAGCGCCACAAAATTTATGATGGTTTTTTTGTGCAGCAGTATCTGACTAACATAATATGCTAAGAGTGCTCTTGTTGAATGGTGAAACAGAAAAGTCACTGTCACATTAAATGACTGCAATGCTACTATCAAAGATATAAAAAGTTTCTTAAAAAAACAACTCCACAAAGTTTACATTAGACTGCACCATTAATTAGTTTGCTGCCCTCCTAAGGAAACAAACTCTTATTTCAGAATTCCTAGTCTAAAAAAGGGCATTAAGGTTCCTATAACAAAACTGATAATGGATATATACTGATGTTTTATGTTAAAATAAATGTTTATGTACTTTTTTTCTTTTTTATGCCTTATCCCCTGAGCCAATTTTTTTCTATTAACCAATTACACTCCTGACTGTATCAGGTTAAGTGGGCTTCTTCAATATCTCAGTTTGCCAGAAATCCTATTGTGGGTATTGCAATGATCAGGGCTTCTGTGTTATTTTTGCTTTGTTTTGTTGCAAATCCCATTTATAAGCCAGTTTGTAGTCCCGGCATCAAGTTTGAATGTTACAATTTCATTTCATATTGAGTTTGAGTACTGTGGTGAGTTTTTGATATAATACTGGCTTCTCCAATAATTTAATCATCAATTTAGATTTCTGTTAACCAAGTCTAAAATCTGATCCATTAGATTTTTAAAACACAAGGACATCAAATGAGGAATAAAACCTGAACTCGTTCTGACTTATAAGGCCCTCCATCCTAACCTGGTTCCCAACTTCTTCCCTGACCACGTTTGTTACCACTGTCTGCCCCTGGTGCTCATTCCACACTGTGATCCCACACTGACCCTTCTGTTCTGCTAATGTATCAAGCTCTTACCACTTTGGGGCCTTTCTCTCAGAGCTTTTCTCTGCCTGAGCTTTTCTCTGACATTCCCAGGATGTTATTCAGATCTCAAATGACACCACAGAGGCCCCCAGTGACTACCCAAAATAAAGCCTCCAATTAAACCCTTTTGATGATATCACTCCATTTTAAGTCTTTGTATAATACTTCTCACTAGGTGATAAGTAATATCATTAGCTAATATTTGTCTTTTCCCAAAATAATATAAGACTCACAACTGATATGTCTTTCATGTTCACACCTCACTCCCAGGGCTTAAAAATCTAGCATAGCACATAGGAGCAGACCAATGAAAATTTTCGATTATTAAACTGAATACAAACATGGATGCTAAAACAAACTAAAAACCAGAATAAGATTTTTTTCAACCACTGTGGATAAGTTAGGATTTAAAAACAGAAATTAAAAAATTTAATATATTATATGTTTTATGTCAACCGTTTCTATAACATCTCCCCCCAAATAGTTTAAATTGACTTACAAATCAACACCACCCCCAGGATCAAGCACAGAAAGATTACTTTTCAAATCTTACATGGGATTAAATGCAGAGAGGTTCTAATTATTTTACAGAACTGGTTCAATGATTTCATATTTATTAGCAAAACCACCTAGATAATTTCTAGATAATGAATTTTTTTTTAATAAAGTCTGCTAAAAGTTCATTTCCTTTTATTTCAAGACTTTCACGAAGAGAAATCAGTTTGGAGTAATACCAAGTAATGCACACATGCCTCTTACTGTGTGCGAGGTAAGCTCAAGTACTTTACTTGCACTGACTGATCTGATTCTCACAAAATCCTAGAAGGTGCTTCTAATACGTTTTTAATTTTCCAGATGAGAAAAATGAAGCTCAGAGAGGTCAAGTAATCTGCCAAAAGCCAGCGAGCTAGTTAGAGGTGAGGTGGGATCTGACCCAGACAGATGGGCTCCCGAGCCTGTGCCCACAGGCTCTACGTGATGTCACGTCACCTGACACAGCTCGGCCAGATTGTTCCTGAGGATTCTGGAGTTGTGATTTAGGGTAGCAGCTTAACTCTCTGCAAATGACAGAACAGTAAATCTGGATGCTGTATGGCAGCTATATTCCTTGGGAATGATGAAGAAGAAAACTTGGGTAGAGAGAGATAAATAAAGGAGAGGCCAAGAGAGAAGTTAATGAGATGGCAAGAGACAGGGAGAATGCTGGCCAGCATCAGTCTGTGCCAGCCCTGCTGCCTGGCTGAACTTCTGCCCTTGAGTTTAAAGGGACACACCCTTATATCCGTATGATAAGTCCCCTTTCTTGTTAAAATACCTCAAGATTTTATTACTTGCAATTGTTAAGAACCTTAACTCATTATCAGAACTGATCAACCAAATGAGGGAAGATTTGGCTCCTGATACTGAATTGAAATTGATGGAATAGCGCTAGAACGTGTACAAGGTAAATGAGAATTAAGAATAAAAAATGCTCGGCTAATAACATTTTTAAAAAATATGGACAAATCAATGGGTCTTAGGTCTTAGTTGAATCAATATTTGAAATGTATATCCAGGGAAGATTTAGAAATAACTATTGATTTTGTTGTTTTACCCATCTCTGGCACAAGGAATTGCTCTGATTTTTTTTTTTTCTTCCTAATCTGGCATGCTAGATTACATGAGTGTGCCAACCCAGTAAGGAGGCAGTAATTTCAGCTTACCCTCATCCACTGACAGAACAGATAACGCGCAGCTCCCTGAAAGAGCTCCCTTCCTTTGCTGGCACAGGGCTGCTATTTTGGTATCTATCAGTGAAGAACAAATATCTAGTCGCAATAGAGCCTAGACACGTGTTAGCATGGGTAAACTGCTTTTGTTAATGGACAGTGTTCAACACTGAACACCAAGTCCCTTATGGTGACAGGTGACCTAGAATTTCTAGATGTGGAAACTAGTCAAGCCAGGCCATCTTTTCTCCAACAAACTTTTTTTATAAGATGTATTTATTTTAATTTTGAGAAAGAGACAGCAGGGAGGAAGGGAGAGGGAGAGAATCTCATGCAGACTCCCTGCTAAGCACAGAGCCCAATACAGCAGGGCTTGATCCCACGACCAAGATCATGACCCAAGTTGAAATGGAGAGCCCAACACTCAGAGGACTGAGCCACCCAGGCACCCCTCCATTATATTCTTTTCTTTTCTTTTTTTTTTTTTTTTTTTAAGATTTTATTTATTTGACAGACAGAGATCACAAGTAGACAGAGAGGCAGGCAGAGAGAAAGGAAGGGAAGCAGGCTCCACGCTAAGCAGAGAGCCCGATGCGGGGCTCGTTCCCAGGACCCTGGGATCATGACCTGAGCCAAAGGCAGAGGCTTTAACCCACTGAGCCACACAGGCGCCCCTCCATTACATTCTTGATACCAACTTTCCCATTCAAGTTGGTGCAACAATCATTCCAATTATATAAAGTACGAAGTTCACAGTAATTGTCAACTTACTTCTATAATATACTCTTCTCATGCAAATCAGCTGCTGCTTCTTCCTAAGTAGTATTATTATATGTATGTACTGCCAAGAACTAACCAACACGTGTGGACTAATTTATCACACTGCCATTGTCAAGTGTCTAAGTCTAGACACTTGTCAGCTTTCCACCTGCATTGATGTTAACGTCTTTTAAAAAGTTTTCCATGGGCCATGTGGCTCCCGTCAGTCGATTATTTCAGATTATTGCTGCCCTAGTCACTACACCTACTCTACACCTACTCAGCAGGTGGTCTGGCCCACCTAAATCCCTCCTGTTCATTCTGTATTACCTTCCCACCTTCCTGAGGCTCAAACCTAAGACCCTCTGTACCATCTCCATGGCAGAAGGCTTCAAGTTTCTCACAGGACTGATGTCCTGATACTGACTCCCTAATCAAACGAAGTAATTCAGCAGGTAACCCAACGAGCCCATGTTCTCCTTTTGTCCACCCTCCTCCTTCCACATCACTGTGGGGCCTTATCTACTCAACCCACTCCTTCCTTTAAGCCTTCTCCAGTTTGAACAGCCCTTTCCTTGTTAGAAGGGAGACAGTACCAGCATTCACTGTGCTAAATACGATACAAATGCTCTCATTCAATCCGTACAGCAATCCGATACGACCAGTACTAAGTCCCTCATTTTGAGATGAGGAAAGTGAAACGTAAAGAATTTAGGTAATTTACAAGTAAGTAGCAGATCTAAAACTTGAATGGGACACAGTAACTTAAAAAGCTCCCAAAGCAGTTAACCTCTCGGCCTTTGCACAAGCTGTTCCCCCTTGCTCAGAAAGGTCCTACCCTCTTCCACTGGCTGGTGAGCACCTGGTCAGCCTTCAAAGTCGGACTTAAGGGCCCCCACCCCTTTCTGAAGCCTTCTTCCACACTCTTCAACCCATGGTAATCATTCTTCACTTTGTTCTACCCTACCAAAGCCAAGTATCACTGCCATAAATATTTATTTTGCTTCTTTTACTTGTCTGTGAGGTCTTTGGAGGAAGGGATATTCTATTTATACCAGCACACTGCAGTAACCCAAAAACGTCTGTAACGTTACATACTGCCCTAAGAGACATCAGAACGCAAAGTTTCCTTCACAACCACTCTATAGATTAAAAAACGAAAACAATTCAGCAGGATACAAATTAACATTTAACCTAAAATATTCCAGCTTGACAGTAAGTATGCATTGGTTATTAGGCTTGTTAGCTGTTTAAATCATACATTTTAAATTTAAATACATATTCAAAGCTTCCTTCGGAATGCATAATCAATTTAACAGGTGTGATCTTTTCTCTGTATTTACACTAGCCAGCTCTGGAAATTACTAGAGATGGTGGAGGAGGTAGAGAAGAATGCTGGCCATTCCTCTCTGCCACAGAAGGCCGTGATGGAGGCAACTTCAGAGACTGCCCCCCTCGGTTGTTTATCACTCCTTGTGTGAGCACTCAGGTCAGATGTAAAGATACGTGTTCTTGGAAGGACAATGGGGGAGGGTACAACTTGTCTCAAAATGCAAGCAAGTTAATTTCAGCCAGAAAACCACAGAAAAAGTAATCTGTTAAAGGAAAGTCGGAATCCTGTGTTCAATGAGGCACCTTTCTAAATGTTGCTGGAGCCCTTTTGACTATACTGGATTTTCACCTTACATATCAACTTATTTATTCTGTAATTAAAAAGTTGTGGTTTTTTTTTAAGATTTTATTTATTTATTTGACAGAGAGAGAGAGAGAGAGACAGCGAGAGAGGGAACACAAGCAGGGGGTGTGGGAGAGGGAGAAGCAGGTTCCCCGATGAGCAGGGAGCCTGATGTGGGGCTCGATCCCAAGACCCTGGGATGGTGACCGGAGCTGAAGGCAGCCGCTTAACAGCTGAGCCACCCGGGTACCCCTGCAATTAAAAAGTTCTTAAGTTGTGCAAGTGGTGACTCTCAACTTTTGTTTAGTTCTCTCAGTAAGTATAATACTAGCCTATGCAATTTCCTTTTTTTTTTTTTAAATAATCTCTAAACCCAGCATGGGACTTGAACCCACAACCCCTAGATCAAGGGTCAAATGCTCTACTGAGTGAGCCAGCCAGGAGCCCAGGTAATTTCTTGGGTGGGAGGGAGGAAAAGAAGGGGGGGGAGAGAGAGAGAGAGAGAGAGACAATGAATGAGAAAGCGAGAGAGACCTGGAAGACAAGAGGAGTTATGCTTGGCTTCCTTATCCCTTTTTCTTGCCATGATTCTCTAAAGGGACCTGTATAAAGGGATTTGTGATTTTCTTGCATTATTATTCAAAGGATCAACAGGATATTGCCATATTTTTTAAGGTGTAGCTTGAGACATTTCTGAAATAAATTCAGTGGAATATAACTAGCCCGTAAACAAAACAAAAACCTGAATACATCACAAGTAGCAACAAAAGTATTGTTTAAATTTTCTTTTAGTCTTGTGTGCATAATGGCTTGTATTTTTGTACCATGAGTCTCCACCAAAAATGTCAGAAAGCCACAGAGCTACTTATAAACAAGAAAAGATTCAGTGTCCACACCAAAACCACTGCTCTTAATGGGATTTTTACCATTTGAGGAATCAAGATACCTTCCATTATGAAACAAAGTCCCAATTACAGAAAGATATTTAATTAATCCTGTACTAAGAAACCTTCCAAATACCCTTTGTAATAATCGACATATACCGGAAGGATTTCATATGTTAGCAAGAATGTAATTTGTTTCACAGTGTGGTAATAAATCAGATTGGGAAGTAATTTATTCCTTACTATAGAAATTCTGAGTATGTATCTTTTTCACACAATTTAAAGGGTTCATCTCAGATAAAGCAAAAAAAAAAAACAAAAAAAACCCACAAAAAACTAACATGAAATTAAAAGTAAATGATAAATATTTCATCTTAGCACAATTTTAGTATGACTTTTCCACATGAACCGAAACCAAATAATCACCTTCAAAAGGCTATACCAGTTAAGGCTTTAAAAATTTCACATCTGGTAACGAAAACCATGTATCTCCAGAAAGTTGTATAATCAGATTCAATACCCCAACATCCACATTATTTCAACATGTAGTATAAAGACCAATATTTTGTGTCTTTATCATACCTCTGAGACTTTCCATGCTAGTGACCAAGTTTCATAGCAGAGATGCTCTAGGGTTAGGAGCAGAAGTGTGCTTTGGGAGAGCTAAAGTTGTATCAAGGCACAGCATACATCAACATACTGGATATTCATCTGATCTACGAATGGAAGTGTTTCCTCGTAAGCACACCAATATTAATTCATTGGTTCATTTCCTCTCTGTGTCTCCTGTCCCCTGCACATGACTACACATGCACAGTACACAATGTCCTACACTTGCTGGGATGCTCCCTAGGACCTGGTCAGGTCACTGCCTCCTGCCTTAAGTCTCCCATGTCCTCTTCAGTGTGCCACTTTATATCTGTTTTTGTTTCCTCTCCTTTGGCATGGAAAATTCCTACAAGCGCTTGAAGACTCAGCTCAGACACCTGAAGGAGGATCCCGACAAGACCACCAAAAAGGAATGAAATAAAGTTCTGAATTCTCTGGGTAAGTTTTCATGGCAGAATAGTGAAACTCATGGCTAAAATGAAGTTTAAAAGATTATCCACAACTACCGGTGGACTAACTCTCCTGACTTGGTAAAATATTGTGGTTTAACTAAGGATCGGCAGTAATATCCACATAATATATATAATTACATATATATATGTATATATATATAACTGAAAACAATCTAAGTTATATATATTAAATAGGACAAGAATGCAAAAGGCTAGATGTTTCTGTATTAATGAACACTTATAGATGTATATTGTGTTGTATTTATTTGGCTTTTGCTATTTTCTTTGGTTCAGCTGACTCTTCAACTGCATCTATAGAGACATCTACAGCGGCACCTGGCTGGTTTAGTCAATGGAATATTCAACTCTTGATCTCAGGGTCATGAGTTCAAGACACACATTGGGAATGGAGCCTACCTAAAAAAATAACCTAAAAAAGCAGAGTAAAATGAATGCCTATATAGTCAACTCCCACTTTCAACAATTACCAACACATAGTCATGTAGCTTCATCCACATCATCAACCCTCTACTGAATCATTATGTTTCTGAATCTTTGCAGACATTTTGTCCATAATTATCTTAATATGTATCTCTAAACCATCATTTTAAACATAATTACGTTTATTGCAGAAAAATGAATAATCCTCTTAGTATCATTAAATATCTAACTAGCGGTCAATTATAGCTGTTTTTTATAGTTTGTTCAATTCAGCATCTAAACAATGGCAATAGACTGCATCTATGGGGTGCCTGGGTGGCTCAGTCATTAAGTGTCTGCCTTTGGATCAGGTCATGATCCCAGGGTGCTGGGATTGAGCCCCGCATCAGGCTCCTTGCTTGGCAGGAAGCCTGCTTCTTCCTCTCCTGCTCCCCCTGTTTGTGTTCCCTCTCTCTCACTCTGTCTCTTTGTCAAATAAATACATAAAAAACCTTTTTAAAAAATTTAGGCTGCATCTACTTACTATAACCCTTAAGTCTTTTAAAATCAATTTATGAGATCCCCTTTATATTGTTCATTGCAGGTTATTGTTTGAAGAAATTGCCAGGTTATGTTGTTAAGGTTCCTATGCCTTAAAATAGAGATCAGGGTTTCATATTAGCAAGATAACTGTTACAATACAGTCTTTCATTCTACGGCTTGTGATGAGCACTATCAAATATAATGAGTAAGAGGCTACTATGGCAATGGCTGGGAAAGTTAGTTTACAAAGTATGGCTCACTGCTATCTTGAACTCTAGCCATTATGAGGATGACATCCACAGAGAAGAAACAAACATTTGCAAGAACTTCATTTCTCTGTTATGCAAGGATATGCATACCAAGACCCTTGGAGAACAGTGAAAAAAAAAAATTCCAAATATTAAATCCAAACAGTAACGGTATTCGAAGTTAATTTCCTAATAGTTCTTAGTAATAATGTAAACATTTTGAAAGTTATCTGACTTTTAGATAGTTCAGTTCTCCATGCCGGTGTTCTAGCCCACTGGTACAAATGTTCCACTTCAAGACGACTGAATCCATTTGCCTTTAAACCTAGGTAAGCTTCAGGGTGCCTGGGTGGCTCAGCGGGTTAAGCCGCTGCCTTCGGCTCAGGTCATGCATGCTCTCAGGGTCCTGGGATCGAGTCCTGCATAGGGCTCTCCGCTCAGCGGGGAGCCTGCTTCCCTCTCTCTGTCTGCCTGCCTCTCTGTCTACTTGTGATCTCTCTCTGTCAAATAAATAAATAAAATCTTAAAAAAAAAAAATAAATAAACGTAGGTAAGCTTCAGCTGATAATCGTGAACACACAAGCAAGGCAAACACACAGGACAGAGTGGTATTTGCCGCTCTAAAACTCCTCTGACCCTCACTACATATGAAAGTAGAAACCTAAGTTTTACTCCTAAAGCACTTTAAAATGCACTATTAAACATGTCACAGTGTTTAGTGATGTAAATAAATCATTAAAAACCTGCAAACCTTTCTATAGCCTGAACACAAAGCCAAACGCAATACTTCCTATTTTAATTCCCAGGAAGTTTTTCTCAGTTGCTATAGGAACACAGCTATCATGTTAGAAAAGGAAAAAAAAAACCCAGCCCCAGAGGAGTGCACTCACACCACCTACCATAGACCTGGGCTTGCTGACGGCCACCAGACTAGTGAGGAAGTCTTCATCGTGCAGCTGGCTGAAAACATGGGCGTCATAGGCTACCATGATGGAGATTTCTTCCATCATCTTGCCAGCTGGCCTTTCCACAGCACCAGTGCTGCCCCAGCTCCAGACCAGACTATCCAAGGAAAAATCCTGCCGCAGCTCAGTGCCAATGCCCACACCCACCTGAGTTTGAGGGGGCGGAGTATCAAAAATCCAGAAGGGAAAAAAGAAAAGGGGGGAAAAAAAAAAAGAAAAGCAGCTGCTATCCCAGGCTTGTTTAGTAATTCACCTCCAGTAGAAAACTAAGGCAGGTTTCTTATCTGTGGAGGAAGTATACAGTATAAACACCTTCTGCATTCTTAACACAGCAGCTAGAAAGTTCGGTTTGGGGAAATCTTCTTTCAGCTTCAAAAAGAGAAATAAAGAGAAGTTTTCTAACTGGAAATATCCTAAAGCAAAACCAAATAAAACTTGAAAACAAAAGGCCCCCAAACTGATTTACTTTATGTTCTTGGTAATTAGAAACTTTAAAAGTTTGTCTTCTTACTTCAGTATCATTTATGTCAAGATTCTTCTTCTTCTTGGAGAAGTGGGTTTTCTCATGCCTTATTTTTTCACATTCATAGAAAACAAATAGATGGCAACCTTTAGTTTTTCAGAATTTCTAGAATTCTTGGTGTGGTTAAGAATTATTTCCTGAAGTATGAAAAAAAGAGATTCTTTTTCACCTCTGATTATTTCTGTTAAAACAAAAAAAGGACCAAAATATAAAAATGAAATAGGGACTGCAATAATTATCATTTCCCCTTTTCTCACTAAAAAACACAAATATTTTAAATAAAATTCTTGATTTTAGGAACTTTGTTTTCTGTTCTTATTCAGAAAGCAACACAAAGGTCTCACTTCTAACTTTATGGTTTTCCTCCCATAGATAAAAGTTCTCTTTTTTTTTTTTTTTTTAAACTTAGAGGTTTCTTTTAATTACCCATTTTAACAGATAGTCATGAACTGGTGCTGTCGTAGCCACCAGAAGTATTTCACAGTTGGGAGACCATATATGAATCTCAATATGCACTATGAAAAATTTTAAGGCTGGCAATAATCATCATTACAAGGTTGCCTAAATTACCAGGAAATATAATGTCTGCTAATTCCATGGGAAAAGTATTAAGCAAATAAAAGGGGAAAACAAATGAAGCTCCTCCAAAAGTTGTTTTTCCAAAATTTCCAATTAAGCTATTATCTTCTCTGCTTTTTATAGATTATGACACTGCAGTACCATGAGGAATAGCATTTTTTAGAATTAGAAATCAATTTGGCAATGTTTGTCTATAATCAAATACAGATAACTGTTTGGAATTTTTAGCCCTAATTACAAATAGCATTGTTATGTTGTTTAATTGTGTGCTTTTCAAAAGACAAAACTTAGAAGGAGATTCATGGTGTCTATTTTCCCTTATTTTCCTAAAGTATCTTCACCTAGGTTAACATGATTACTTAAATAGCACCTTGTTCCATTTAAATATGATTAGGGGAGTTTTGCAATTGCTACAGCACTCTAGGTTAAACACACACACACACACACACACACACACACACACACACACCCCAAAGAAAAACACCTGATCGCTAGGAAACAGAAGCAAGTCTAATAGGCTTATTTTAACAGAAATGCAATACTTTCAATAAATCTTCAAGATTAGAACAGCTTGAAACTGGGCTTGACCCTCGTGGGAGCCGGTAAAGCATTTTTACTTCATTTTTTGCTACAATGCAGCTTTGTCTCTTACGCTTTATTTTTGTGAAAAAGCTTCCCAGTATATTTATCTAAACGCTGACTAACCAGGTAAAAATTAAACGGTAATCAAGAGACATGGTTTCATAAAGCATCCAGGTAGTTCCTACCTTTTAAAGTCCTTTTTATCTTTGCAGAAGTACTGTAAAAGATACTGTGACCCTCTTCATGCCCTCACTAGCACCAGAAGGTTTCAGGTTTACCTTACAGCACCATTTTCTAGATGGGAAAGCAATTCCTCTTGCTTTCATGTTTTTCTTTGCTGCGGTGACTCAGTGCTTCTACCCTGATACCTGAATAAGGCGCACTGACAAAGACACCTGTTGTGGAAGGTAAAGAAAGTACTTCCCAGAATGCCTTACTCCCCGCTGGCAACCGCCCAGGGGCAAACAAGAATTATAAACCACATTGGAGCAGTTGCCTATGCACCCCGGGAGAGCAATTCAGAGTAACAATGGGTAATCTCCTTGGTTAAGAAGAACACTCATAACCCAAGGAAAAAAAGGACCAGAAAAACAACATCAAACAGTTTAGGTGCTGTGTATTAAACTCATAAAATATTTAGGGATCAGGGCTGTTAAGAGTACAAAACAATTTTAGGAACATAATCAAAGGCTGTAAAGATACTTTAAAAATTACATAAACAGAAGCTGACAACTTTAAATATTTCAATCCTTTCAGAATTCCACACAGGTTCTCAGGTAAACAGTCAGGTATTTTTTTAAAGCTTCTGATTTATTACCTACAAAAGACTGTTCTAATTAGTCACAGTCACTAGAATTATTAATAGCGTTTCATTTCTAAATCTAAGAGGTCCTCTATCAAAGCCAGAATGCATGCATCTTCTAAAGCAAGGGTTCCCTAAATGAGATTTGTACGCTTTATTTCTGTCACCCTTACCATGGTTCTCCACACTTTGACTCTCAAGAGTCTGGGCAGGAAAAATCCCAATGTTTCTTTTCTCTTACAATGAAATGTATACTTGTGGTCCCAACAAAAAGCATACTTTTTGAAAACTAATGATCTGTTTAAAAACCTGTCTTGGAACTGGCCCTTTTTTTTCTTAAGACCTTCTCTCTGGTCGCAGAAACAGGAGCTACCATACCCGCCCCGAATCCTCCCTGTTAGCATCAAGTTGACAAACAGTCCTCTACTCCCTTGCAAGGCATCTTTCTCACTCTTTCCGCCTTTTCCCCTGTTAACTGATCCCACGGGTCTCCCGGCCTTGTTTCCACCTGAGTCTTTGCAGTCCTCTCCTTCGCACCCCGAAGCAACTCTGCAAAAAGCCGGGGTGGGGGGGGTGGGGGGGGAGTGGTATTACCTGAGATCAAGGCACGTAGCAGCACTTGCTGCTAAAATGTACCAGGAGGGAAATGTATATCCAACTGGCAGCAGAAAACAGGGCGTCGGTGGGAACCAATAGATGGTCGCCAGTTCAAGCAGGAACTAGCTAGCTGTCTGTCCCAGGGCAAGTCATTCAGCCTCCAGAGGTTTCAGTTTCCTCGCGGTCATGTAAATGGAGAGGGATGGACTAGATCTGAGGTTTTCCCGTGTGCGCAGACACAGTCCAAATAAGTATCCAGTTTCCCTCCACTAAACAGGCTTACTGGGGGATTTGAAGGTGGAAATACCTTTTTCATCCATGAGAATAAAAAACAAAGGGTAACGGTAATCCCAGATGTTAAGAAAGTCGGGGTTGCTAGAATGCGTCCCAACAAAGGCAGTCTACTTTGTACCCTACTTTGGATTTTCTAATGTGAACTTTTTACCTCTGAAGAGGATTCCGTGATACTTTTTATTGGTTATTCTTTAGTCTTTGCAGTTTAGAGGCTACAAAATAATTTGTAAAAGCCTCTCCAGATATCATTAAATAAGAACATTCTGGTGAATAAAATATCTTTAATGATTTTTAAGTGTCATTTTAACACTTGACATAGTATGACTTTATTCTGGTAGCTGATTTTGTTCTAACAATCATTCTTCTGGGATTATTACTTTTTAACAACAACATACCTGGATCACCCTGAGTGAGTATGAGGCAGTAAAGCATGCCCAGCCTTCAGAGAACATCTGTTCTCACAAATGCAGGTACAGCCAAAATGAAAAAGAAAATCAAGAAAAACCGGAATAAGATGTGAACATTTTCTAATTTCTGTGTTCTCTCCAAATGCAGCAAAGCAAAGTAGCTTTATGGGGGCAGGGGTATTCATATCAAAGGTGAAAATATGTGAGAAACCGAAGGCCCCAAGAGTGGCTGAAAGACCCTTAACCTCATGCCTCAGGTTCTGCTGGTTGAACTTCTCGCAACAGCCATAAGGTCAGGGCGCCATAGAAAGGAGGAGAAAAGCACCTGGGCAGGAAGGTGGTCTCAAGGGCAGAGGGTCTCCGGAGCCCTCCCCCCAAGCGCAGGTGGAGCCCTCTTTCCCTCCCTGGTGGCGCTTGTCTATCCATTCCTCAATCAGTCAAGATCAACATTGACCACGTGTGGGTGACTCCGTTTTAAGAGACCTTCACAAGATATTCTCGGTATTGACATAAACAACTGTAAGAAAGATAAAATTCTACAGGTACTTTCTCAATCACAGAAAACCAGTATTTCAAGTAGGTTTCCCACTTAGGAGTGCACATTATGAAACCCAAGTGCTCTGCGTGGGGGAACAAAAGATAAAAGGAGAATGAGAAGTCACAGAAGTATCAAGAGAGGAAAGCTTTTCAAGATATTTTGGATTTCAGAGTAGTCCAGTGACACATACTGAGTTTTTACAAAGGGAAAAGATCAAAGAGTAAAAGATAAATAAGCAAAATCTTAGTTTTCTTTAAAAAAAAAATCATGCAAAGGTAAGTAAATAAAACCACTATTCTTGTGTCAAACTCTAGCCATTCAGGTCATTATCTTTCTTATCTTTCCCAGCAATTGGCAGGCAAATTCAAAACCCCAGAAATCACAGATTCTTAAGGTAAAAAACAACAGCAATGACAGAAAAACCCCACAGTTAAAGAAAAGAAAAAACAGTGGAGCCTAAAATACTTGCCTAGCAGCTGTACTGGGTATCTTACTTCCTCACTACAAAGAATGTGGGTGAGGGAGAGTCCACACCGTGAGTCTGCAACTCTCTGACAATCAGCTTTTTACCTCATTTGTAACTCTAAAATCCACAGCCAACTGTTAAACACAAGACAACAGGCCCGAAATGGAGTCACTTCTGTGAAGCCCCATGTTACCAGAGGCTTCATCACAGCGTTGGCTCTCCCTGAAATGGAATCTTAAACCAGTCACCAGCAGTCGCCTAATCAGCACTAGTCGGGTAATCTGGCTGACAGATCCCTTTGAAATAATCAACCTGCTTTTTGGCCTATGGTAACTTCTTTGTTCCTGTTCCTTTCTGCCTCTGAAAGTCTCTTCTTTAGTACAGCTCCTCAGAGCTCCTTCCTATCTGCTAGATTGGGTGCTGCCCAAGTCATGAATCATTGGATAAAGTCATTAAGATCTTTAAAATTTACTTAGTTGAATTTTGTTTTTTAACACAACATGTTCCCTTAAACTTTACCTAACCAAAAATAAGCGCTTCCAGTGTTGTAAGCATTCACTGATATTTGCTGAGGATGGTTTCAGACACATTTAAGAAATATGAGCAATGCTCCGTCTTGTCTCATTTGGAGCAGAATACACAACTCACTTGTAATTGCAAATACCGTTACCTTAAGCTTTAAAGCATTCAAATAATTTTTAATAGTTTTATTATTTATTATTTATTATTTTTTAAAGATTTTATTTATTTATTTGACAGACAGAGATCATAAGTAGGCAGAGAGGCAGGCAGAGAGAGAGGAGGAAGCAGGCTCCCTGCAGAGCAGAGAGCCTGATGCAGGGCTTGATCCCAGCACCCTGGGATCATGACCTGAGCCGAAGGCAGAGGCTTTAACCCACTGAGCCACCCAGGTGCCCCTCAAATAATTTTTAAAATTTAAAATGTGTTTTAAATTTTTAAAAAGTTTTACTAACAACCAAATCAAACCATTCCACAAGGATAATGTTTTAGATTTTTTTTTTTTTAAACCAATATCAGAAGCCAGTTTCAGTTTAGGGAATAGCAAAAAAGTGTGAGCTAGATTTATTTACATGTTCATTTGTTTCAAGTTCTTCCTGCAGGGCTGGTGCCAGCCTGGATAAGCCCCTTTCCAACAGTGCCCTCAGGTCTCTACAGTAGGTCACATAAAGACAGCTGACAGTGGTGGACTCTACAGTCACCAGGGGGAGGTGAGTGGGGGAAGTGGGTTGAATGGGTGATGGGGATTAAGGAGACACTTGTTGTGATGAGCACTGGGTGATGGATGGAAGTGCTGAATTGCTATATTGTATACCTGAAACTAGTATTACAGTTAATAAGAATTTAAAAACTAAAAATAACAACAACAAATCAACTTGAGGAATTTTTTTTTTTAAGATTTTATTTATTTATTTGACAGATAGAGATCACAAGTAGGCAGGCAGACAGAGAGAGAGGAGGAAGCAGGCACCCTACTGAGCAGAGAGCCGGATGCAGGGCTCGATCCCAGGACCCTGAGATCATGACCTGAGCCAAAGGCAGAGGCCCTAACCCAATGAGCCACCCAGGCGCCCCTCAACTTGAGGAATTTGATGCTATGTGAATTATATCTCAATTTGAAAAACTCAACAGCATTTGCTAAATGCTTGTAATGTGCACGGGGGTGGCAGGGGCTTACAAAATTTTCAATGTAGTAACATATAATCTAGTTATAATAATGAGTAATAGGGACACCTAGGTGGCTCAGTTGGTTAAGTGTCCAACTCTTTTTTTTTTAAGATTTTATTTATTTATTTGACTGACAGAGATCACAAGTAGATGGAGAGACAGGCAGAGAGAGGGGAGGAAGCAGGCTCCCTGCTGAGCAGAGAGCCCAATGTGGGGCTCAATCCCAGGACCCTGGGATCATGACCTGAGCCCAAGGCTGTGGCTTTAACCCACTGAGCCACCCAGGCGCCCCATAAGCGTCCCACTCTTGATCTCATCTCAGATCTTGATCTCAGGGTCATGAATTCAAGTCCCATACTGGGCTCCACACTTAAAACACACACACACACACACACACACACACACACACACACACACACACATAATATAGCCTTTAAAAATCTTTTATAATAATAATGGGAACTAACATGTAGCAAGCATTCACTGTGTCCTAGACATAGAATCTCATTTAACCTTCACAATAACTCAATGAACTAGGAACTCTAATTTTCCCTTCTTCTCCACCAAAGCATGGAGAAGTGTAGTGATTTGACTCAATTATCACAATTAGAAATGGAGATGATAAGATCAAAAAACCAGTGTATCTGGCTCCAAAGTGCATGTCCTTCATCACTAAAGGACAATAAGGGAAGGGAGGAAACATAAACTGAGAAGCAGCCATGTGCCCCACACTACTGCTTTTCAAACCCCGATATCCCCTCCCCGCCACCAAAGACAACAACACACTATGTTTGTCAAGTAACGCAATCACTAGTGACTTTAGGACTGTAATGTTACGAAGTCTCTGCATACAGGAAAGCCTTCATGGAAAGACGGATGAGATTTGGATAGGCAAAGTGAAACAATTTTTTACAGGGAGAAAAAGCTGGTCACAGGGAGGAACTGATACTGGTGGGTACGGTAGGAGATAAGGTATCAAAGGCAGATTTGAATTGGCCTGTGGTAGGTTTCAAATGTCAGGTCAACAAATTTGGAAAACATGGTGTATAGGCCAAGGGCAGTCATTGAAGACCATGAAGTTTTTGCCTTTTGGGCCTCTATTTTTGTCATGGGGGAAGGACCTATAGTATAATGGTTAACACATGGGTTTCAGACTTCAGAAGAACTTGGGGTAACATCTAGCTCTGTGACCATAAGCAAATCACATAGGCTGTCTTACTCTTGGTTTTGGCATCCACACAGTAAGAAAATAATAACAATGCTGTTACTATGAGGGATAATAAGATAATGCACATAAAATCCCTTAGTAAGCTGCCTGGCTCTAGGAAGCCTTTGGTTAATGTTGCTGTTATTTGCTGTTATTATCAATATTAATAAAAATGATGTCTGTGGGGACAAGATCGTTTGCTAAACACCAAAGGGAAGATGGAATTGTAACTTTCAGAACTGAGGGGGGAGGAGCTCAGGATCCAAGAACACAATGTTTCCATTTTCTATTTCCTTATCCAATTAATAAAAATCTGGGAGAAAGAGATAGATGCTGTCATAAAACTCCAACCTTCCACCAGCTTTCCCTAAGCAATTAAATGTTTTTAGATGTTGCTGTATTTGGGAGCAGGCTGGTAATTTACACATGTCATTCTGTCAGAAATCATTGAGACAGGTTAGATAGAGGACTTGAAAGGCTGATAATGTCTCTGTGTTTACGTGTGTGTGGAGTCTCTTATACTTTCGCTGCCCTCTCCAGTTTCCTGATGACAATGCAGACAGAGTTTAATCAATTACCTCTTATTAAATTAAGCAATTGTGACAAGAACAGGGAACAAAGACAGCATTTGTTGTATACCGATATTCATCTGTTGTAACCTGATCAACAAAACACTGTTACTATGGGCAAACATGTGGAAATACATAATCCTTCTTTATAATTGTATTATTAACAAGATTTTCCATTGTTCATTGGTATCTTAGAGTTAAAAGAAATATCCTATACAATGGTTTAGAGTAACAGCTTATCTGGAAGCTGAAACTGTTAATCTATTTCATTTCAAAAAGATCAGCTGATTTTGATGAAAAGTGAAGGGGGAGGGAAGAGAGAAGTATCACATTATTTAACATCTCCTGTGTTGGGATGGAGCTTTAACTACACTCTCCTAATTTTTACAACAATACTGTGAAGCTGGTTTTATTATCCCCATTTTAAGAAGAGTAAACCACTGCCCTATGGGTTTAAGTGATTAAAGGTCACACTGCTAGCATATGAGAGCCATGGTTAAAATTGAAATATGTGATTACAAAGGCTGTGTGTTCCACTGACCCCCAACAGGTTCATCATAAGATGAATTCGAGAGAAGACAGTAAACTCAACTTGGAGATCCTGAAATAGAAGCTTTACAATTTCCAAAGCTGGACTTTGTAACTCTCTTCTTTTAGTATTTTGCTTTTAAATTTTTTTAAGCAAGCTCTGTGCCCAAAGTGGGGCTCAAACTCAGGACCCTGAGATCAAGGGTCACATGTTCCACCCACTGAGGCAGCCAGACATCCCCCCTAAGTATTTTCTTTTTAATATTGTATTATTGTATATTCAAAATACGAACTAAAAACTCATTTTGCATTAAGAGTATTATTTATAAGGTATTTACAAATGGAAAACTGAGGCCAACACTGACAAGTGTAATGCACGTATCAACTATCTGCTACAACAGAAAATATATGTGGACTAAAGCAGCATTCCTTGAATGACTTGTCAACAGCAGCTTCTCTACTGTTAAAAACTGACTTTTTGTTTGCTTTAAGAACAAGAGTAAATTGTTTAATGGGTTAATAGAAAAATAATAAAAAGGCTTTAATAGTTTTTTAACAGTGTTTAACAGTTGTCTTATTAAGAGTGGTAGCAATTTCATTCACTTCAATAAGAATTTATTTATACATATTTTATCTTATATTTTATTTATATATTTTATATTTTAATATATTTATATTTAAATAAATATTATATTTAATATTATATTTAACGTTCAAATATAGATATTTGAATATAAATATTTATCTTTTAATATTAAAATTTTTAACATTGTATATTTATATATTTGTTTTATTTATTTGTATTTTATTTTGTTTTATAATATATATAATAATACTTTTAAGATTTTAATTTTTTTAAGATTTTATTTTATTTTTTTATTTTTTTATTTATTTTTTTAAAAGATTTTTTATTTATTTATTTGACAGAGAGAAATCACAAGTAGGCAGAGAGAGAGAGAGGAGGAAGCAGGCTCCCTGCCGAGCAGAGAGCCCGATGCGGGACTCGATCCCAGGACCCTGAGATCATGACCCGAGCCGAAGGCAGCGGCTTAACCACTGAGCCACCCAGGTGCTCTAAGATTTTATTTTAAGTAATCTCTACACCCAATGTGGGTCTTGAACTTACAATCGTGTTATCAAGAGTCATATGCTCTACCTACCAAGCCAGGCTGGTGACCCAAGAATGTATTTTTTATGTCCGATCTAAAATATTTTCCCAAAAAGTGGTTATTTCCGATTTAAGCACTGTCATAAAGTATAATCATAAAGTGTATCTCTCCAATATCATGATTTTTATTTTTTACCTAAAAACAGCTAACTTCCTATGTGTTAGTCATCAGAGATAGCAGGAAGTTAGGGGAGAATATGAGCGCCCACAGAGCTGCCCAAGGGTTTACTTTCAGTCACGAATTGTAAGGACCACCTTCAGGCCTAAGGACATACGTAGTCCACGATGCATCCTTATTTAAAAATGTCCCCTCGGTGGCTCTGCCGGTTGAACACCCCACGCTTGGTTTCCACTCAGGCCATGATCTCAGGGCTGTGAGGCTGAGTCTCCTATCAGGCTCCACACTCAGTGTGGAATCTGCTGGAGAGTCTCTCCTCCTCTTTCCTGCCCTGCTTTCCCCCCAACACTGGCTTGCCTGCTCACTCATGCACACACTCTCTCTCTGTCAAATGACTGAATGAGTGAATGAATGAACGAATCAATCAATCAATCAATAATTTAAAAAAAAAAGAAATTTGTTTTGAGGGGCACCTGGATGGCTCAGTCAGTGGAGTGTGTGACCCTTGATACCGGGGTTGTGAAATCAAGACCCCCCTAGATGGTCAAGGTTACTTGAAAATCAAATCTTTACAAAATAAAAAAATAAAAATGTCCATCTGGGACAACTCAGCATGTATTTGTTGAGAATTTTAAGCATGCAACATAATATGAGATTATGATTTATAAAGCTAACTGACCGGCTGAGACTATAGCAATGTGCATATGTTGGCAAATCTGTACAAATGATTAGACTGCAAAACTGAATACAAATATGTATTAAATACTGATTTGTGGGTAATTTTAATTTATGTAAATATAATGCCTTTTGCTTCTCCTAATGGCCACCCAGTTGTTTGACACTTTACTGCTTACTAGTATCTGTACTCCACTCCAAAGAGTACAACAGGGAATGAAGGAAAACTCTAATTACTGATTAATTGGTAGATGTTTTTTCTAATCATTTCTGTCAAATGACTATACTAGTCATTTTTTACACAAGTAAAAATTAAGTGCTAAAATAAATAAAAGGTTCATTATTTGAAAATTTCTGTATTTAAAAATTAAATGTTTTCCCCCCATACTTTCTATTTTTTTTTTTAAGATTTTATTTATTTGACAGACAGAGATCACAAGTAGGCAGAGAGGCAGGCAGAGACAGAAAGAGAGAGAAGGAGGCTCTCCACTGAGCGGAGCCCAATGTGGGGCTCGATCCCATGACCCTGGGATCATGACCTGAGCCAAAGGCAGAGGCTTTAACCCACTGAGCCACCCAGGTACCCCATAGTTTCTATTTTCTATTCCCATGTATAGAGGAGAGCTGTCTAAAGGAATGTTATAGGAAAACTGCCCCATGAGATTGACTAAGTAAAAAAAAATTAATGTTAAGCATGAAGTTCTAGTATTAAACTTTATAAAGAATAAAATGAAATTTTCCATTATCTGCACTTGGAACACAGAATGGAAGCATTAGTAAATGGATGCTTTTATTAACTATTTTATTCACTATTAACAAAACTTGTGAATTTCCTTTTACTCTTAAGCCAGTCTTTATATTTCAACAGTAACATTTTTTCTTTCCCTTCTCTCCATTCTTCCTCCCATTATCTTTCTCCCTCATATACATCTCCTTTTTTTTAAAGATCAATTCAAGATACATGTATCTTTTTTAAAAAAAGATTTTTATTTATTTATTTGATAGAGAGAAACAGTGAGAGAGGGAACACAAGTAAGGGGAGTGGGAGAGAGAGAATCAGGCTTCCCGCTGAGGAGGGAGCCTGATGTGGGTCTCGATTCCCGAACTCTGGGATCATAACCTGAGCTGAACGCAGACTCCCAACGCCTGAGCCACCCAGGGGCCCCACATCTCTTTTTTTTTTTTTTTTTTTTAAAGATTTTATTTATTTATTTGACAGACAGAGATCACAAGCAGGCAGAGAGGCAGGCAGAGAGAGAGGAGGAAGCAGGCTCCCTGCTGAGCAGAGAGCCCGATGTGGGGCTCGATCCCAGGACTCTGAGATCATGACCTGAGCCGAAGGCAGCGGCTTAACCCACTGAGCCATCCAGGCGCCCCCCACATCTCTTTTAAAAGATTATTTTTGTCCCAAACTATTCAATTCTTCAGCACATCATGTACTTATATCAGATAAAATAATAAGTATACACCTTTATATATTTAACTTACTTCCAGTTATTCTACCTACATTGTTCTCTCTAACAAGGGTTGACAATATGAGATAGGAACACAGTACATGATCTTACAGATGGCATTTTATAAATGAGTCCTATATTAGCCGACTATAGATAATTGTTTTATTATAGTTGCTGTATGTAGCAGAAATTCAATATTGGTGGGGGGGGGGAACCTTTATTTTATGTTAGGGTAATATCTTAATGAAGATATCCCATTAAAAAAACCCCACTGATATGTATAGGGCAATAAACCATTGTCCAAGATGATATCCCAGGAGTTCCTTCTTGTGAATAATAAGAAAATAGCTATAAATTTGTCCAAAGCCTCCATAAGAAAAACCTGCAAAGCAGCCATTTTGTAAAGGAGCTTCATTTTAAGACAAAAGTTCTCTTTGAAATCACATACCATTTTTCTTTAATGCATACTGCCTTAGTACTAGTAATAGAAATTTCCCGTGCTCTTTTTATCATTAATATATTTGTAAAGGTGGTCTTTAACTTTACAACACCACAGAATACAAAGGAAGCAGTAAACAAATTTACTGATATTTCGTCTTTACCCCAAGGCAGTTGAACAGAGGCAAAGGGAAGGAAATGGGACTGAGATTTGGACAATAACAAAACTCTGTACATGCTAGAGTGGGAAGACTTCAACCTCTGGCAAGTGAACACATTGAGGCTAAGTGACAGAAGTCTAAAACCTTGCACTGTGACAGCACCACTTCCCACTCCAAAGCCCTTAGCATAGATGACTCTTCTGAGATTCTTCTCGGTCAAATAACCAAAAAATAAAACCATTATTGGCAATATTATCTCTACTTCCCTCTCCTAAAACCTTAATATAGTTCTTCTAAAAAGAAAATAGCTTCCTTAGCATTACAAAAAAGTATTGTAGATATCTGTATCCAATGAATAGAAACTACTTCTTTACCCAGCATGTAACACTGACAAGGTATTATGTTGACAAAAGTATCTAAAGCAAATGATGAACATACAACAATGTTACTAAGAGGATGAAGGGAGAAAAGAATAATGTTTACATTAACTATATTGTGTCTTTTGTTCTGTTTTTACTACAAAAGCCCATATATAAATTACAAAAAAGATGGAGAAATCAGAAGCAACTCAAAGTGAAACAACTTCCTCTTGGTTTTAATGGTCAATAAAGAAACACATAAATTTAAAATGAGTAAGTCTTTTAAGCCTTTACTAGATATAGGCTTATTAGTTATTTTGGCAGTTGCTAAGCAACATTTTTCTCTGTAGGGCTAAAGCACATGCAATTAACAGGTTTTCAGAAAAAGATAAATTAAATGCAAAATTAGGGAATAGTATTTGAAAAGCAAAAAAGGAAAAAGTATTAACTTGCTAATCAGATTGTAACAAAGATTTAGTGACCTCTGCATTAGTGGCTAAACATTTTGTTTTCTACTGGCACCAAACATTAACATTTTAACTTTATTTAAATGGTGATCATTATACTCACCTCTACACTCAACAGCCTAATTATTTTGAGTATGTCAAATTAAATCAGACCAGTATGCTCCAGTTACTACTACTAACAGTGATCTCGGTAAATCTTCTCTGCCTGTATTTTTCTCAAATCCCCAGTTTCAGAGTAGTCAGCCCTGGTTTGTATTTTTTAAAAAATTTATCTTACTGTGACATGAAATTAGTAAAGCTACAGCTTCATGATGCTGTTTCAGCTACCAAATCCCTGAAAAACTCGTTCTTTAATGTGAATATTTTGTTTTTAATTTTAAGTAGGCTTCAGGCCTGATGTGGGACTCGAACACACAACTCGGAGATTAAGAGTCTCATGCTCAAGGTGCCTGGGTGGTGCAGTCGGTTAAGCACCTGACACTTGGTTTCAGCTCAGCTCCTGATCTCAGAGTCTTGAGATCAAGCCCAGCACTGGGCTCCACATTCAGCACTGAGTCTGTTTCAGATTCTCTCTTCCCTCTCCCTCTGGCCCTCCTGCTTGTGCTCTCTCTCTCTCTCAAATAAATAAATCTTTAAAAAAAAGAAAAAAAAAAAGGGACGCACGCTCTACCCACTGAGCCAGCCAGGCACCCCTGATGTGCACTTTTGTAACAACTCTTTCTACAGATCTTACTACATCAACTCAGAGACTAATGAAGAATACCCTTTAATTTATTGGGTATAATAATGGAAACTTTTTTTGAAAGGAAAAAGGCAAATAACCAAATGGAAAATTACTGTAGAATTTCAACTGTTGTGGGGAAAATAAACAGTAGGAAATGGAAGGCAATTCTATCACTTTGAGGACTCAAGGGAAAATGTCCCTCCCTATTGCTGTACTTTTCCCCTTCCTCATTTTTAATATTATGTTGCGAGTTCTGTAAATGATGGAGGGCCATGACTGCCAATCCCCTTGTTCATAAAATCAATTTCTCCCTTTATTTTCTTCGTCTACGCCAAGCAAGTTTGAAGCAGAAGCTCGTGAGTGTCCGCTTTCTCAAATGAGCTAAGGAAAAGAACTTAAAAAAGTGAAGTGTCTTGTGTCTGGGTTGCAATCATGCCTTGTATGGGTTCTACAAGGAAACACCTGTGAGCTTAGAAAGGCAGCTTCTTATTTTATTTTAAAAGAACACTTTACACTAAATGATTGATAGAGTTCACTTCAGTTTAAGACCCATAACACCACCTTGAAGCATACTATTATAAAGAGTTATAATCTATTAAGTAATTACCCCATCTCTAAACCTGCCTAGACGGGACCCTTAATACCAGTCAGTAGGATCTTTGAGTGCTTTCTCATTTTGTTTTCCAGAGTTTGCCTCAGACCAAACTCAAGAATCTACCGTGAAAATCTAATTGTCCAGACAAGAGTAAAAGGTCAAGAAAAATGCCAAAAGTCAGCAAGTAGTTTGTAATGATATGCATTGACTAAGATGTGAATTTTAATGACCTCTATTTTGTTTTCAACAGCTAGCAGAATTAAACATGAGCAGACACTCCAAACTGTAGAACTCTCTATTGAGTCATATATAGAAAAATTTCTTAAACATGGCATTGTTAACAATTGGGAATGAGTAACTTTTTCTTGTAGAAAGCTGTCCTGTGAATTTTAAGATGTTTTGCGCCATCACTGGCCTCTACACATGAGATATTAGTAGTACCCATTCTCCAAGGTAGGGGCAACTCTAAATTTTTTAGGCTTTGCCAAATGTGCCCAAGGGGTGGTGGGGGTGTGGGGCGACTACCCTGGGCTGAGAACTATGAATATAGATCTATATCTCTTAAATTAAGATTATGGAAACGGTTTTTTTTTTTTTTTTAGATTTTTTTTTTTTTAATTTGACAGAGAGAGAGAGACACACACAGTAAGAGAGGGAATACAAGCAGGGGGAGAGGGAGAAGGAGAAGCAGACTCCCCACTGAGCAGGGAGCCGGATTCAGGGCTCAATCCCAGGACCCTGGGATCATGACCTGAACCGAAGGCAGATGCTTAATGACTGAGCCACCCAGGTGCCTCAGAAAGGGGTTATTTTTAAATACCAAATTGACCTCCAACCATTAGACTTTTTAAAATAATTTCTATGATTTTAGGACCTATTGATATTGTCTCAAACCCTATTGAAAATTACCAATAAGTGAGTCATTCATTAATACCTATGGAGAACTTTCTTTCACTTTGACACTATGAGATTTTTGCCTCGTGAATTACAAACAGAACATTTACATCGTCTTGTTTTTTTAGTTTTAGTGAAGTATAATTGACCAAAAATATTGGATGTATTTAAGGTACATAACTTGATGTTTTGATATAAAGTATTTCTGAAATTGGAAAGATGACAGTCACTTCCTGACAAACTACTTGTGGTGTCTCATTGTTACAGGCATTGTTTATGTATCAGTATTAATTACTTATATGTTTGAATATATATTATTCAACTCATCAATCAGTTTTACAAAGTAGTGTCCAGGAATTTCAGACTTAGGAGGGTTCTAAAAAGATGTCAGATTCTTAGGTTTCTGAAGGAGACCAGAATATGCTACCCCAAAATATGCCACAAAATATGCCAAAGGATTATTTTGAGCTGAAGGAAACTGAGAAGCCACAGGCACAGGAACTCTCTGCTCCCAACCTACCTGCCTAAAAGCAGAGTAGAGACTGCCCTTTTTTAGAGAATGTCCATCTGTAAAGGGGGCCCCTCCACAACCCTTAGCTACCATTAGTTTCCCTCCTACAATTCCTAGCTACCTTCTCACAATCTAACCCCCTCCAAGCCCAACTCCCCTTCTCCTTTGTGTGTTCCCGCTCTGAAATTTATCACCATTTGTTAAAATGGTGTATAAATCCCCAGGTCCGGCTGCCTCTTTGGGTGTTTACTTCTTTTCTGTGAAGTTGCTATTCCTATAAAAAGTATTAATATCAATAAACATATGCCATTTTTCCTGTTAGTCTTTTTGTCAATTTATTTATTTATTTATTTTAAAGATTTTATTTATTTGGCAGAGAAAGAGAGGCAGCGAGAGAGGGAATACAAGCAGAGGGAGTGGGAGAGGGAGAAGCAGGCTTCCTGCTGAGCAGGGAGCCCAATGCGGGGTTTGATCCCACGACCCCAGGATCATGGCCTGAGCCACAGACAGACGCCCAAGGACTGAGCCCCTTGTCAGTTTAACTCATAGGCCCCTAGACACAGAAGCTGAGAGGGTATAAGAAAAGTTTCCTGTGACTTAGACTTCCAACCCATAATTTGTTGATAAAATTATCACTAAAAAGATGATACTTATATTTATTCATAAATATATACTACCCCATGGGATCGCAGAGTATTGCATTGGCTTTGGAGAGCACTACCTAGTTCCTGATTTACAGATGAGGAAACCAGACACTAGGGGTCAAGTGACTGAAAACATAAAAAATGAATTACATTTTTAAAAAATGAGGGAAGATGAAAGGGAAAAAGCTTAAGAAGGAAGAAGAAACCAAACCAAGAGGGAGAGAAGTAATGCCTTTAGAAGGGTGTGGCTTAGTGTGGCAAACTAAAGCCTCCCAAACTGCAGATCTCAGTCCCCGGGATCCATACAGACAAGAGCTGGAGAAGTAATGAATGTAGTTTTACAGCTTTGAACACACAGAGTGCTTCCCGTCAACAGCCAGCTGTCGCTGGAAGAGACCTACAACCTGCTGTGGGCAGATACAGCTTCCCTGGGCTGTGGTGGACAGAAGCACCCGGCTCCCAGACTGATGTGTTACAGCACTTCGTTAACTTCATTTCCTGTTAAATGGGCGGGGGGGGGGGGAGGTGCAATGGTGTGCTGAGTACATTTTAAACTATTTTATTATGTGTTTATCCTGGAGGTTTTTTTTTTTTTTAAAGATTTTATTTATTTATTTGTCAGAGAGAGAGCGAGTGAGAGCAAGCACAGGCAGACAGAGTGGCAGGCAGAGTCAGAGGGAGAAGCAGGCTCCCTGCGGAGCAAGGAGCCCGATGTGGGACTCGATCCCATGACACTGGGATGATGACCTGAGCTGAAGGCAGCTGCTTAACCAACTGAGCCACCCAGGCGTCCCTATCCTGGAGGTTTTTAAAATAAGATTTTATTTTATTTATTTGTCAGAGAGAGAGAGAGAGAACAAGCAGAGGGAGCAGTAGGCACAGGCAGAGCAGGCTCCCCACTCAGCAAGGAACCTGATGCGGGACTCGATCCCAGGACCCTGGGACCATGACCCGATCCGAAGGCAGCAGCTTAACCAGCTGAGCCACCCAGGCGCCTCTATCCTAGGGATTTTTAATCCAGAAGTCTAACTTTAAAGATACAATAAATAAAACAGAAATTAAAAAGTAGATCCAGTAAAACATAGGGGTTGACCTTTGGCTGCTTCCCTACAAATTTGGGAATGTATTTCAAATTTGTCCAGATGTTCCAGTGTGGAATGGTCAGTTTTATCTGAAAGCCTTTGAACGGGAATCGGACTTTGTAATATTTTAAAATAAAGAGCACAAAGTATCTTTTCATTTAAATCAGCCATTCAATGAAGACGATGTTCTGTTAGTATAAACAACAGAAGAAGGGCTGGTGCAAGAACACCCACCCATCATTAAAAATAGGCTTAGAAACAATTCAAATACAAAAAGGTAGTTGATCCAACTTCGCTTTTTCAAGTGGTATTACAGTGAAGTTCAAGAGAATACACTGCTCTTAAGTGTCTCCTATTTATAAAACAGAATGCTAAACATCTGGGGTATCAGACTGAAAAACTCAAGAAATCTGGATTTTTACCAATACAAGAAAATGAAAAGAAATTTCTACACATAATGAAAGTAAATATATTAACCCCTCATTCCTCATAAAAACACAAGTAATAACCTCAGTCCATTTTAAAATGGCTTTGATTTGCACCTTTTAGGAGTCCCTCTTTCTCAAGAGCCTTTTCTTTCTTTCTTCTTCTTCTTTTTTTTTTTTTTTTTGTTTAAGATTTTAATATAGTTGACACACAGAGAGAGATCACAAGTAGGCAGAGAGGCAGGCAGAGAGAGAGGGGGAAGCAGGCTCCCGCTGAGCAGAGAGCCTGACGCAGGGCTCAATCCTAGGACCCTGAGACCCTGATCTGAGCTAAAGGCAGAGGCTTAACCCATTGAGCCACTCAGGCACCCCTCAAGAGCCTTTTCTTAATAGATGCAGAAAACAAGGCCCACAGAAGGGGAATGAAATGCTTACTTCAGGATTCTATGAAAACACAGGTGATAAAAGGTGATATAAGAGCTGTTCAGGCCTTCAGGGGTTCTCGAACTCAGCTGCTTATATCAAAGTCCCCAAATAGAGTTGTTCAGCGGCAAAGTTAAGATGGGAATCAGACCTTTTAAGTAAGGACTGTGGTGGAAGCCAAAGCCTACCTTACCTTTGGTCTACATATAGGACACAGCCATTCTCAGTCTTCCACAAAGCTTGGCTAAGCCATTAGGGTTAAATAAGGTGGGAACACCTTTTCTCCAGCACCATTTAAATGGAAAAGCTCTAGGTCTGAATGGGGCCACCAGAGTGGTCCATGGTGGCCACCCTGATTTTGACGTTCTATAGACTCCCAAAGCAAGACCAGAAATGGGTTAGTCTCTACCATTAAAACATATGATCTAGACTCAATGGTAATTTTATACCCCCTACTTAATATAAAATCAGGCTTTCCTCAAAATAAGCTTTAAAAAAAATATTTTATTTACTATTTCTTTGACAGACAAAGATCACAAGTAGACAGAAAGGAAGGCAGAGAGAGAGGAGGAAGCAGGCTCCCTGATGAGCGGAGGGGAGAGGGGTGGGGCCTTGATCCCAGGACCCTGGGATCATCACCTGAGCCAAAGGCAAAGGCTTTAACCCACTGAGTCACCCAGGCGCCCCTCAAAATAAGCTTTTAGATAATTTATTCCCTTCATTGAGAATATCAGACCTTCAAAAGCTTTGGGATGGGAGAGGAGGAGGGAACAGTTTAAAAAGCATTTTAAAAATTGCATTTACATTGAGTATTACAGTCAGAATATTTAATAGGCAAGAAGTTTTATTTCAAATTCACTGGTAGAATCTATAAATATACCACTCATTTCCTGGTTGCTTAGGCCATTAAGGGTCTAATCTATTTCCTGAGCTGAAACTAGCTAATGGAAAAATATTTAGAATAGTAATCATCTAGTGAGATGGGCAGTTGGCATCTATTCACCCAAAACATATCCTTGGTCATAATTCCCTTCAGTAATTTACATGGTTTCTAAAGAAATCATCTCACTTTTTATAATGAAAGGTCTCTGCTCTACCTGTAATGTTTTATGAATAAGGGCACCCATCTATGACATTCTTCAGCCTCAACACATATGTACCATTAGGTCAAGAAGTGTATTACTTGCTTTCCTACCCAGTAATTCCAATTCATGAAGTCAGTGAAAAAAAAAAAAAAAAAACAGGAAAAAGAAAACCTCATTAAGTCAATACTGTTACCATAATAAAACTCAGATTTTGTATCTATGGATGGACATCTGCTACTAAGTTTATGACACCACCAATTTGCAACAGGTGCAGAGATCCAAATTACTGAGAGCAAACTGTGATGTGCTGCTGCTGGGCTGACCAGGGGCAGCCCACAGTGCGACATTCCTAATACTCTCAAAGTTGCATTCCTACAAGTTTATTTTTTGTGGCTACTGCCTCATTGTTGATTATCAGCACACCTCTGACACATCTGTTATTAGGTGGAGGGTTCAGATGGCAAACTAACTTTTTATATTTTGCCAATGATAAGCATTATTCACAAGGACAACCTGCCAGAGGGAAACCCCAAATGTAGGAAAAAGCCAAGCATGGCTTTACCTCCCTCCCTTTTGCCAAATTCATCAAGAGCTGTCTTTAAAAATGATCTACTGGGGTGCCTGGGTGGCTCAGTGAGTTAAGACCTCTGCCTTCAGCTCAGGTCATGATCCCAGAGTCCTGGGATTGAGCCCCATGTCGGGCTCTCTGCTCAGCAGGGAGCCTGCTTTCCCTCTCTCTCTGCCTGCCTCTCTGCCTACTTGTGATCTCTCTCTCTGTGTCAAGTAAATAAATAAATAATCTTTAAGGAAAGAAAGAAAGAAAAAGAAAGAAAGAAAGAAAGGGAGAAAGAAAGAAAGGAAGGAAGGAAGGAAGGAAGGAAGGAAGGAAGGAAGGAAGGAAGAAAGAAAGAAAGAAAAAGAAAATGATCTAATACAGCCAGTCTCGGGTACTGGAGCAAAGCTAGTCTTTGAGTTGAGGCCTGGGAGTGTGGCAGTCAGGACTTACACACAGTTCTGAAACCTGAGCCCACCAGAGATTTCTTTTAAATCACTATCTATAAAGATACAGAAATATCTATATTTTAGTATGCAGAAGATAAAGCTCACTGGATGATGTATTTGATGAGATAAAAACATTACCGGACTTGAAGACAAATGCCTTTTTCTCTTTCAAACAGCATTCTTAAACACGTTACTACCTTTCCATAATTCAGACACCAGTAGTAAAGCCATTTTATATATATTTGCACAGAGTATTAATATAATTATTGCTGCTGTAAATGTCTCACTCAATACACACCAGCATTAGCAGTAATACAGTTCAAGTCCTTTTGGAAACCTTGCTTAAAAAAAAAAAAAATTCACTTCATCTCATAAAGAAAAAGAACAAATTTCTGCTAAAGAGGACAAATACATTCTTTAAAGAAATTTGATTATCAGAGCAAAATAGAAACTCTTTGTTCTGTCTCCTATTCACACCACACATACACAGTCATCAACATCAGTTTTTAAAAATTTTTCCTTGTGGGTTTCATATCTTTCTGTAACACATTGTCCAGTGGTGTTTTGTATAGGAGGCAGAAGCATTTCCTGACCTCAACAGGCTTACAGAGCCCTGGAATTGTCCTAGAAAAGAAAATTGGACAATGTAACTTACCAAAAAGAAATGCATCAAAACCCAGGATCAGAGATTTATACATGGTACTGTGCCGCTGATGATGCTACACAGTTGGGTTTCAGACACTGACGACTTCAACTTTCCATGCTTTCCTATTTGGAATTTGAAGTGCTAGCAACCACAGAAGCAATTCTCCATATTCTGGAATCTTCCTATGCCGTCTGAAGATCTAACAGACAGACTTCTTTTTTGCAGTTCTTGGAGTTAACATTTCCAGGTAAAAGTTTCCAAAAGTACCACCAATTAAATAAAAATTAAATATTTGATTCTCATAATACTAAACTAAAATACTTAATTGAAAGACAAGGGCTAGTGTCTGACAACTTTAAAGGTAAACTATCTTTATTTGGTCTTGGATAAAACTGTCATTGCAGCAACCCAAGTAATTAAGACTCTATAAAAACTAAAGTAGTCAAAGAATTATAGTGTCATTGAGGTATGTTATCATGATCAAAAACTGTTTGGATGACAAATTTAAAAACAGGGCACAGAAACCCAGAAAGTTTTAGAAAGGCAGGAGTTAATTTGCCAAGGTATCAAAAGGAAAAAATAATTCAACTCTTTCATTCAAAACAGAAAAGACTGTTTAAAACAGAAATACCGGAAAAAATTTTTTTCAATACTACAATCTGAGCAGAAAAAGAAAAAGGTATAAAAATTTATTCTCTTCATTAACATAATAAAATTGGATTTCTACATATTCTGTGAAAATAATGAAAATACAGCAAAGAATATTTTACATCATGAGAAACAGGCAGCCCCTGACCAGTACCATTGGCTCTGAGGCTGCTCTACACCATCCCAGCACGCCCAGACTAGAGAGACGATGGCTCCCATCTCTGGGTCCCCATAGAGCCCCACATGTATGGAGGTTTTATTTAATTATTATTATTATTTTTTAAGTAGGCTCCATGCCCAAAATGGGCTTGAACTCATGACCTTATGGTTAAGAGTTGCATGCTCTGTCAACCAGTTGCAGCTCCGTGCGGAGGTTTTAAAATGCAATTTGTCTCTGTTAGTTTTCTGTTGCTGTATAACAAACTACCATAAACTTCATGGCTGAAAGTAATACCCAATTATTATTATTATTTATTATCCTGCAACTCTGCAGTCAGGAGCCCAGGTGGGCCCTACTGTCCTCTGCTCAGGTCTCACAGGCTAAAATCAAGATGCCTGGCAGGCTGGGTGGGCTCTTACCCAAAGGCTCTGGGTAAGAATCTCCTTCCAAGCTCTTTCTGGTGGTTTGGCAGAAGGCAGTTCCTTGCAGTTGTGGGTATGAAGTCCTTTCCAGCTGTCACCTGGGGGCTGCCCTATGATCCCCCACATCTTCAAAGCCACAGGTGCATGTGAATGCCTTCTCGCACCCCCTATCTCCTCGACTGCCCTTCTGCCAGCAGACAAAAGCAGCTCTCTGCTTTTGAGGCTCATAGGATTGGGTCAGGTTCACTTAGATAATCCAGGATAATCTCCCTATTTTAAGGTCAACTGTGATATAGAACACAACCTATTCACAGAAGCCAGATCTCATCATATTCACAGGTTCTAAGGATCAGGGTGGGACATCTGTAAGCGGGGCCACTTAAACATTTTTGCCTACCAAAAAAGAAAACATGGGAGTAAACAAAACAACAAAAGCCAAATGGTTTTGTGAACTTGTCCAAATGTGAAACCAATATATTCTAAATTCCTTACACTTTAAATAAGCAACGTATGCATATGGTATAAAATGGAACGACCTGAAAGATAGATAATAAAAGGTAAGACTCGCTTCTAATACTGTCCCTTAGTTCCAGCTCCATTCCCTAGGAACAACAACTGTTCACCAGTTTGTCTCTTTTCAGAGATACCCATATTTATTAAAACACATCTATTTGGGAAGATTGATATTATCTGTTCCTGAAAAACTGCCAGAAGTCCCTTGTTCATCACCTGGGCCTCAGTCAGGCTTTTTGGGAGGCTGGCAAGGGAGGGGCCAGGGGTGATTCTGTTTAGATTTTCTAATCATCTGAGGTTTGAAGTGATCATTTTTATTTTCCTTGAAAAATTATCCTTTCTTCCTGGTTCTCAAATTAATTTACAAAGGATTGAGCAAAACGTTTTATGATTGTCTTATTCTTTTCTATTTCTGTCATTTCCCCATGATTATTTCTCATCTATGCTCTCTTCCCTACCCACTTTTTACTAGGTAGCTAAAGAATTATCTGTTTTTTTAAGAACTGGCTTTTATTTGTCTGATCAGTTTTCCATTTTCTAGTTCATTAATTTTTATCTTTATTCTACCTGCTGCTATTTAAGGTTTGTTTTGTTGCTCATTTTTCTAACTTGTTGAGTTAGATATTTAATTCAGTTACCTTCTTTCTTCAATAAGAGAGGTGCTTCGAATTCTGCTTTAGCTCTGTCCCATAGGTCCCAATATCGAGTGATTTCACTGTGCTTTTTTCCCTAGATTTTCCATAACCTTTACTTTCCTCTGGGATCCAAGAGTTAAGTAAAAAAAAATTTAAATATTCAAATGATAAATTTAAAAATTCTTTTCTTAATTTTTAGTTTTATTACAACAAAATAAGGGAATGCTATATGCATTCCTTTCACCTTCTGAAATTCACTGAATTCCTTTTAGGATTTACTTTTGTGCATGTTTTATTCAGCATTTAAAAATATGTCAGCTTTCAGAACGCAAAGTGACAGATACCAAATATCTGCTACGTTAATTATTACTATTCTTTAAAGATTTTATTTATTTTTGAGAGAGAGAGGGAGAGATGGGGGGGTGGGGAGAGAGGGAGGGAGAGAGAGAGAGAGAGCACTAGCATAAGCAGTGGGAGGTGCGGAAGGAGAAGCAGACTCTCTTTGAGCGGGAAGCCTGACATGGGACTTGATCCCTGGATCCCGGGATCATGACCTGAGCCGAAGGCAGATGTTTAACCAACTAAGACACCCAGGGGTCCCTTTATTTATTATTTTTATTTGGGTTTTCTTTTTCTTATTTCCTGTCACCTAATCTCTTGAACTAAGAGAAGTGAATTACTGTTTTCCTACCACTATCATATAACTAATTCTCTTCATATCTCCTGCAGTTTTTGCATTATAGCTGCTAGTGCTATATTGCTATTATGAATCATCCTTCTTTGCCTTATTTAAAGCTTTTTCCTCCAAATTCAATCATGGCTGATATTAAAGATGCAATCCTACTTTATTGTGTTTTCCCAGTAAGCTTTTGCCCATGTTTTCAATTTTGTCTGTGGGATTCTCCATTCAGCCCATTACCCTGCTTCCTCTTTCTGCCTAATCAGGGCTGAGGAGGGTGTTGCTGCCAGCCCACATACCCATTCCCAGCAGTCTACACTGGACATTACTGGTTTGTCTGAGATCTGTAGCTGTGCATGTCTTTCTTCAACTGCATTTGTCTGTTCCTCATCACACTCTGTGGCTTGGGCTCGCAGGTCTCCTAGTTTCTTTAAAGACAGGGCTCGTGTTCCTTCTTTTTTGTTCTCCTAGTGCAGCTGGATGATTTGTGAGAGAGCAGGGAGATAATACCATCAGATATGCTCTGCCATTTTAAAACTAGAACCTAGAATTTGTTTTTTGCCAGTTCTCCTTCACTACCCATCCCCTGCTCTCTGGCCAAAGGCTACGCTCTACTGTGCACTGCAGATGTTCCTGATAAGGGTATGTTCTGGCCCTTAGCACCCTGAGTGAGGAAGGCAGTTTCTTATCTGTGCTCGTGTAGTTTCGGGGCTATTTTTGCACTGTCTATATCTACCTCCCACAGAAGCTTCTGGAAATCCTACTTCTTGTCTCTGACTCACGTCTCTCTCTTCAGTTTACAGTGTAGTCTGCCTTAAAGTATATTTTTACCAGCCAGTTCAAAGCTGATACTAAACAACACAAACCAATGCCTGGGCCACATTATGTTATTAATTTTGTGTTCTACCCACTGTGTACAAAGCCCCCTGCTGGGCATTTGTGAGGCATACCAAGATGAATGCCTCAGAAACTCATAATGAAGCAGAAAGAAAAGAAAAAAACATATATATATATATAGTTCCTATATATTTTTTTGCTAAATAAACATTTCCATGTAGTCTCCTTAAATGTCATGTTATGTCATCAGCGTTATCCATCTTTCTCTGGGTGCCCCCTGTAAAACGTCAGGTTTCTTAAACAATTAGAGGTAAACTGCCTTTCCTGTTCAAAGTCTCTTTTTCTTTTTTTAAAGTTTTAAAAAATTTATCCATTTCAGAGTCAGAGCACAAGCAGGGGGAGAGCAGAGAGACAAACAGATTCTCTGCTGAGCAGGGAGACAGACATGGGGTTCAATCCCAGGATGTGGAGATCATGACCTGAGCCGAAGGCAGATGCTTAACCATCTGAACCACCCAGTGCCCCTTCAAAGTCTGTACACTCTTGACATGGGCATAAAACTGCTACTGTTCATCAGTCCTTGCCTTGACTGCACAGCCTAAACAGTAAGAATTGAACTCATAGGGCAGTTGTATAAATTAGGATCCTCTGGCTGCAAAGAGGAGAGACTCAGTTGAGTTATGTCCAGGAGCTGCGTGTGGTTGTGTGGGTGTGAGAGGAGGAGCAGAGGGGGCATTATCAAAGGCCTCACATGAAAATGAGGAACAAGGGATGCCATGTGGCTAGGCCTCACGATAATTCATAAGAAGCAGCTTAACCAGGCCTCTTCCGAAGTATGGGAACGTAGGTTGGGAATTTCAAGTTGCGACTTCAAGTTGTCCAGGATCAGACAGATGTGCAAAAATCTGGTAAGTTCCTTATGCCTTTGGCAGCAGTAATTTGTTGATCATCCTCCCCTGCACATAGGAAGTAAAATCTGGGCAGCCCCACGCACACACTTTTTGAAAATCTCATGACTTGGCTCTTACTTATTTATTACTCTTGCTTACTCACGGCTTCTAGTGACTCATGTCATCTTTGTCTGCCTTTTTCTCTGGCTAAGTATTTGACTTCTGTTCCTATGAAATAATTCTCTCTACCTCAAGTTTAAAATTTCCTGAAAGAGAGGATCTGATCAGTCCACTGTGTCACCATCATGAGTTGGGATATATAAAGTACTGGCACCAGGCCTTGTAAGGGGTCAGCCTCCCGAAAGCCTGACTGCTTTAGGGCAAATGCAGATGGTAAGGTCAAGCAATACTGAACATGGCCACTGAGAGTTGTGCCTTGAGTTGACATCCTCAGGGTGGTATTATAGGTAGGATCCCTTGGAAAGAAAAAAAGGCCTCTGAGTATCAGGGTTTGGCCTGACTTTACAGTGGTTCAATTTAACTCGGTTCTGATTACCAAACATCATGCATTCTGCCCCAGGTTCTCCGTGACTTCCAAGGCAGACAGGCTCATTTTATTGCATTGTAAGCTTTTCCTGTATATTTAAATGTCACCCCTACCAAGATAAAAGTCCATAAGCTATACCACCAAAAGCAAATTTAGTCTAGCCAGCTAGAGATTCCTTGGGAAGAGTTAAATCAAATAGCACCTACCCCTGGTGTTCCAAGGTCTTGAAGTGATTGATATACCCACTTTTGTAGAGGAACCATCTATTCACTAAAGCTAGCCTAGTGTGTGCCTAGAAGAAATTGGGGCTTACTTATCATTTTACTTCTGCCACCTAAGACTACATAGACAAAAAGCTTTTTTAATTTCCCATATGACAATTTAGAACAGGATTTTACTTTACTTATCATAATCCCTGTAAGAGTAAGTTTTACTATCATCTTACAGATTGGAGAAGAAAATAATTCCAGAAACCAACAATGCCACAGTTTAGATTAGAGGGACACTGGATTCAGAGAATTAACTGCTACAGATTTAAAATTTCAACGACAGCACAGCTGTAAACATCAGCCTGGCCTAGCACCTGAACTGAGACAATAAATGTCTGGTTAGGTATAGACATCTGTTTGCTCAAGCCTAGCCATATGCCACTGGACTGAAGAGGAGGCAATAATCCACAGGGCCAGAATGTATTCTTTTAAAGCTCCTGTGTTTTGCAGGTTGGGGGGGGAATCTGTCCCTGTGTGTGTCTGCAACTTGCCTAATTCTTGCAAAATTATAAACTCTACCAATAATAAGAATAATCTAATAGTTTTGTTTAGAGTTCACAACTGAAGATATATTCATCAAAAGGATATAAATTTAGCTAAATTCCTTATACAACAAGCATTATCATCATAAGGGTTTTTAAAGACGATTTTATTTATTTATTTATTTGGCAGAGATAGATCACAAGTAGGCAGAGAGGCAGGCAGAAAGAAAGAGGGGGAAGCAGGCTCCCCGCTGAGCAGAGAGCCTGATGCAGGGCTTGATCCCAGAACTCCGAGATCCTGACCTGAGCCAAAGGCAGAGGCTCAACCCACTGAGTCACCCAGGCACCCCCATAATAAGGTTTTTAATAAAAATACTTCCAATTGCCCGATAATGATCTATATCTTAAAGGCACATTACTGATGGGAATAAAAAGAAATAATGCAAAAGATGCCTACTACAAGGAACATTTTTCCTATCAGTCAGACCCATACCATACTACTTCCAGCAATCACCTGGTTTCCCACCAAGAAGTTCTAAGCACTTACAATACTAATGTACCAGGAATTATAATGGATATTCAGCATAGGGAAGTGAATTTACCTTCTACTTGCCCTCAGGGGAAGGAATCATGACAGGGTCCAGCAAGGCAAATAGACTGAGAAGTAATAAGAAAATAATGTAAGAGTATTTCTAACTGGCTAATCTAATGGCCAAAGATTCCAAGGGGTATGTTCTGGTTTCAACATATCCCATCAGAGACAGGCACTTCTGACACATTTTGCATCTCTCCCGAAAGTGTTTACCATGAGAGAGCCTCTGCCATCTATTATTGAACCATAAAAAAGAAGAGATATCCAGTGGTGTTCCATTCAGTTTTACTGTTATGGTTAGTTAGTATCCCAGGACATAAGTTTGATTATATGTGAACATTAAACTAGGCAAGGAAGGGAATGGTGATCAAGGTCTTCACAAATTGTGCTTTGCAACGGGTTTGCCGTTAGCAAGTGGAAAGAGGCAGCTTGCAGGAGTGTGAATCTCTGAAATGAAAAACTGGGCCAGACAGAGTGGGAGTGACGCTTATCTTCTATGGAGAACAGGAAGCATTTATAACCTTCAAGTCCTCTCTCTTACCTCAAGCATCTTCAATCCCCTCACTCCTTTATAAACCTCCAAACATCCTAATCTATTCAAATTGCCTGGTTTCTTATGGAAGCAAACAATACATGGAAGGAAAATGAGAAAAGAAATGAATGGGAATGAAATTAGCTTCTTGGTATCACCTTGAAAGAAAATTAACATCTTCTTTTAATGTAATGTGAGCTGCTGAAATAGTTAAATCATAGGATCCTGGTGATTTAAAATAACGGAAGTTCATTTTTTGATCATGCAAAGTTCAGGTAGCAGGAGAGTGGGGTTTTCTGAACTATGTTATTGCTTAGGAACTCTGACTGATGGAGATTTTATCATCTTCAGCATGTGGTTTCCATGGTCCCTTTGGTTGCCAATATTCAATTGGCACAAGGGGTAGAGAGACAGGTTGGAGGCTATATGGGAGATTTCTCTTTCAACAGCTAGACTAAAGGAAGAAATGTACATCACTTTTACTCTCCTTCCTTTGCCCAGTCACATAGCTACACCTAATTGCAAAGGAGGCTGGGAAATGTAGTTCAAACTGTATCAGCAGGAGAAATGAAAACAGGTTTAGTGAACAATATGCCAATCACTGCCATAGATTACTATACTTCATCTGCAAATACACCTAGCTCTTGCATCCTAGGGATGTGAATTTAAATGGTATATTTGTTACAGTGAAATTCTATTACTTCACAGATTGCTTCCCAATGAAACTTACTAAAAAATGAATTGCCCATAAAAGGAAAATTTTCATTTAAATTCCACACTGGTTTATTCTAATATGAGTTCAACTACATAAAAACATTTTAAATTCTCTTCATTTACATTATATCAAATAGTGGTACTGTCTCTACTTGGATTTCTTGTCAAATTTAATATTTCCAAAACTCTACATTTTTAAAATCAAATATGTGATCTTCCCTCCATATCTCCCCCTGTCTTTGTCGTCTTAGAAAAAGACCTCCAGACAGTCTGTAATTCAAGCCAGAGCCTGGGAAACAACCCTTTATATTTTTCTCCCAAATCCCCATCCAATTCATCAGCAGGTTTTACTTTCAAAGTATATCTTGAATTCCTTAATTTCTTCCAATTTCCCCTAATCCAAGGCAATCCACTTCTCATGTGGATTATTGCTGTAGTTTAAACTCTACCTCTACCTTTAGAGTAGCTCCCTACTTTTATATTTTTTTAATCTGTTCTTTCTCACATAAGTCAGGTAATCTTTTGAAAATCCTTCTAAAGACTTGCATTATGCTTGGGATAAAATCCAGAATCCCAACGGAAGGCTTTGAGGCCCTGCAAGAATCTGGTCCCTGGCTTCCTCTCCGACCTCACTTGCCAGCACTTACTTTGCTCAATCTGTACCAGCCTTCCAGTTCCTTGAAAAGGGCAAATGCCTTTTTACATAAGGGCCTTACCACACAGTACTTCAGGGGAAAAGAAAAAAAAATTCCAGGAAAAAAAATTTTTTAAACCATAATATATATTTTGTTTTTAACCATGAAATATATTTTCATATCACTGATACATATGACTCCCATTTACTCAAACATTAAGGCCAAGATAGGCAATTAACCGAACTGTTTCACTTTGGAAGAAGAGGTATAGGAAAGGGATGGGGTCCCCCCCCACCGCCCAGTTCACCTACTGACAGGGAAACCCCTCTCTGTCTTCAGCATGATGCCCGTCAAAGCCCAAGATCTAGTCCACGAGGGATTGGCAAATGCCTAAAGAACAAAATATAGGTGTAGAATTTGCTAATATCCCAGGATTCAGGTTTTCACATTAATTCCTGGCTCCTAAATTTTTTTTATTTTCCCACTCACTCAGCCACACATTTAAAAATATTTTTAAATTATTTTATCCAGAAGTTTTAGATGTTCTGTACCAGAAGGGTTTATACTGACATCTGGTCCACTATTTGGCCAGAAAGAAAAGATCTATGGCCTACATTACTACTCCCCTTCAGCCAGCGACATCCTATTAAACTTTTAGAGCTTCAGCTTAAAATGTTCCCTTCCTCTGAAAAGTTTTCCTTCATCCTCATTCCACAGCCTAAATTAGCTTCTTATTATTTTCTCTCCTAGAACAAACTTCTCTTTCCCTCCGTAACCTTTGTTACAGTTTTTGATTATACATTATTTTCACGTTATCTGTCCCTTCCATTATCCTGTAGGTTCCAGGAGGACTGGAATCCTGTCTGATGTGATTATTCCTGAACAGAATGCCTAGTCGGGTGCTAGGAGATGGTAGGTGAGCAAGAAACCCTAGATGCTTCTAAAGCAAAAAAAATGAACAGATGAAATTGAATGTAATCATATTGGGTCAGTAGTCTTAAATCCTGCAAGTGACTGATAAATACTGGCACTATCTAACAACTTGTAAATACTGATTGCCTTAAAAAACCATGTGCTACAGTATAAGATGAATATAAAAAACAGAGAGGTAGTAAAGAGAGGTAGTAAAGCACAGACTCTAGAACCAAGCTGCCGGGATTCAGATTTTGGCTCAGTCACTTCTTAGCCAAGTGGCCCTAGTTACAGACTTACACATTTTGTCCCTTTTTTTCTACTCTGTACAATCAGGTCTGTAAGGGTATTTCATGATGTTAAAATAATGATTGAGTGATAAACATGCCAGGTACCTATGGAAGCAAGATATAATTGTTGTGGCTATTATAATGACAAATTTACTATTAACCAGTGGTGCCTTCAAACAAAAATGGCAAGTTGTATAGAATCAGGAGGGAGAAAGAGGCAACCCGTGGAAAGGCACTTGGGTTGCAGGTGTACTGGCAAGAGGGAGGGGTGCACAGAGACATCCACAAGGGAGGCAGGGGGGAACGGGTTGCACGGGTGCCCACTGCCAGCACACAGACATTACTGACACAGTGGTCAGGAGAGTGGAGCCTGGGATGGGTCTGCTGTCTCTTTTGTGCAACACACTCGTAGCATTTCGTTCACTTGATCCATCACCAATTCTCTATGGGGAGGGTGTCTTTGGATATGATTTTGGGCTCAGTTCATCCAAAATACCTGCAAACATCAGCCAAATAGGACAAGATAAAGTTCTGCTTCTTTTGACAACAAGTGTCTCTGGGCATTAAAGACAAGTTCTGTCTAATGCAGTTTTTCTGATAAATGCAATTCGTGGCATCTATTTTTCAAAAAACAAAATACTAGATCTTTCCCATTTTGGGGGGTCTTCCTTCTTCTTTCCAACTGCATTTTCCCCTAAATCCTGAGAATATGTTACACAGTATCTTCTTTTGCATCCATTCCCCAAACTCCAGATCCTGGGTCCATCTAAAAAAAGTCATTAGAGTTTGTATCTTATGATATTACACTGTCTATAGATCTGATTATTTTATAAGAAAGTTCTATTGCCCTTTTCTCTAGAAATAAAACTAGTTCTTTTTAGTAATCCTGAGACCACCTATCCTTGGCCTTCCATGAAAAATATACATTAAGAGGAGTTTAACTACATCACCCATATTAAGAGTCCAAAGTTCTATCTGTTGGGATAGAATGACTACAGCTGAACACTGAGATGAATTAAAACAAAAATAGAATTAACTAGGTCCAAGGAGTTTACTGTCTCTGCTTTCTTCCAGGGGTTTTAAGATTTCAGGTCTTATAGTCAAGTCCTTAATCCATTCTGAGTTAATTTTGGTGTGCGGTATAAGACAGTGGTGGAGTCTCAGTCTTTCGCATGTGGCTGTCCAGTCCTCTCATCACTTCTTGTAGTTTTCAACATACAGGTCTTTCACCTCCTTGGTTAAATTTATTCCAGGGTATTTCATTCTTTTTGATGCACTTCTAAGTGGGACTGTTTTCTTGATTTCTCTTTCTTTTTTTTTTTTTTAAGATTTTATTTATTTATTTGACAGACAGAGATCACAAGTAGGCAGAAAGGCAGGCAGAGAGAGAGGGGGAAACAGGCTCCCCGCTGAGCAGAGAGCCTGACGTGGGGCTCGATCCCAGGATCCTGAGATCATGACCTGAGAGAAGGCAGAGGCTTAACCCACTGAGCCACCCAGGTGCCCCTTGATTTCTCTTTCTGATAGTCCATTATTAATGTATGGAAACACAACAGATTTATGTGTATTGATTTTGTATCCTGCAGCTTTATCAAATTTGTTTTTCTTTGATGCAATATTTAAGTTTTTCTACACATAGTATCATGTAATCTAGAAGTAGTGACAGTTTTACTTTCTCCTTTCCAATTGGGATGTATTTTATTTCTTTTTCCTGATTAATTACTCTGGCTAGGACTACTAATACTATGTTCAATAAAAGTGGCAAGAATGGGCATCCTTGTCTTGTTCCTGATTTTAGAGGAAATGCTTTTAGCCTTTCACCATGGAGTATGGTATAATGTAGAGCACTTAAAAGTTTTTAAGCTTCCTCTGAACTCTGGAATCCCAATTCTCGCTGAATGATGAAATCAGTATCACAGCCTGGATTTTCTTTGTATTCAGAGTTATCTCCACTCAATTCAAAAGCAATTATTGTTCTGCTATCAGGGAACCTAAACTGATGCTGGCCTTAGTCACTTACTTTTATTGTAAAAAAAAAAAATTAAATTAAAATTTAATTGAAAATGCAATATTCGGGGCACTTGGGTGGCTCAATGCATTAAAGCCTCTGCCTTTGGCTCAGGTCATGACTCCAGGGTCCTACGATTGAGCCCTGCATTGGACTCGGGCCCTCTGCTCGGCGGGGAACCTGCTTCTCCTCTCTCTCTCTCTGCCTGCCTCTCTGACTACTTGTGACCTCTGTCTGTCAGATAAATAAATAAAATCTTAAAAAAAAAAGAAAAGAAAATGCAATATTAGCTCATAATAACAAAATGTATAAAAGGATATTATTAAATAAAAATGATTAATAAATGTTAGTAAATATTATTAAAATGGCAAGGAAATGCCCTTTCCACACCAAATTCTCAGAAATGAAGTTAATTTTTTATATATATACTTAAACATAAATTTGTCATGCATATATGTGATAGATTGTTAGAGGGATGGTTCCCAATCAATCATGTCTTCTGATATCCATTTCCCATGTGTAGTCTCCTCTAACACTGACTCTCCATGTGATTTGTTTTGGTCAACATGATCTGGCAAATATGACACAAGCAGAGGCTTAATTTGTGCTTAGGCACTGGGTCTGGCCTTCTTGGAAACCTGGGACCACAATACTGTGGAGAAGCCAATGGTAAGAAAACATGTGGAAAGAGAGATCTTAACCCTGAGCTATCCCAGCTGCTGAATGCTACCACATGAATGAATCCAGAGGTAATAGCAGAACCACCACCCAGCCAACTCACAGAATCACGAGAAATATTGTTGTTATAAACCAGTAAGTTTTGCGATTGTCGGTTATGCAGCAACAGATAAATGACGTGATGTGCCATTTATCACATAAATATGCAGATCTATTATTGACATTCCTTGAATTTAGTTTATGAAGAATAAAATAAAATCGGTAATTGTGAAATACATGACAAAAACACAAAATATGATTATAATTTCCTACATAAATAAGGAACACATCACTTTGTCATTTGAGCTCTATATTAGCAGGCTTGATCATAAACTATTAATGACATTTTTCCTTGTCTGAAAAGGCTGTGGGTATATACATCTTAGCTTCAGTTCTTTCAACAGTTATTTTTACTATAGACAACTAATAAGGCAAATGAGACTATATAAAACTTGAAAAACTTTTAGTAGTTTTTAAAAAGATTTTATTTATTTATTTATTTGAGAGAGAGAGAGAGAGCGTGAGAAGGGGGAGGGTCAGAGGGAGAAACAGACTCCCTGCTGGGCAGAGAGCCTGATGTGGGGCTCAATACTGGGACTCCAGAATCATGACCTGAGCCAAAGGCAGTTGCTCAACCAACGGAGCTACCCAGGCACCCAGTATTCTTTTTTTTTTTTTTTTTTTAAGATTTATTTATCTATTTGAGAGAGAGAGAGCATGAGTGGGGGGGCAGAGAGAGAGAGAGAATCTCAAGCAGACTCTGTGGTCAGCACAGAGCCCAACATGGGCTCAATCTCACTGACATCATGACCTGAGTCAAAACCAAGAGTAGGATGCCAAACCAACTGCACCACCCAGGCCCCCCAGAACTTTAAGTATTCTAAAAATCATTAAAATCTAATATTTGAAGATATGGGAGGGCACCTGGTTACCAGAGCACCTAAGAAGAAAGCTGACATTCCCTCCAAGTCTTAAAGGTCTACAAAGGTGGAAAATGCACAAAGTCATATTTCATGATCCCTGTAGTATATATAATATGATAGATAGATGGCTTTTTTTAAAAAAAGATTTTATTGAGAGAGTAAGCAGGGGTTGGGGGGAGAGGGAAAGAGAAAATCTCAAGCAGACTCCATGCAGAGCACAGAGCCCATGTGGGGTTCAATCTCACTATGCTGAGATCATGACCTCAGTGAAATCAAGAGTCAGATGCTTAGCCAACAGAGCCAACCCGGCACCCAGACACCTTAATTTTTTTTTAAGATTTTATTTATTTATTTGAGAGGGAGAGAGTAGGGAGGCGCGGGGGAGCAGAGGGAGAGGGACAAGCAGACTCTGAATTGAGCAAGGAGTGGAGCTGGAGGTGGGGCTGGATCCTATGACCCCGAGATCATGACCTGAGCTGAAAGCAAGAACTGGACACTCAACCAACTAAGCCTCCCAGGCACTCCCAGACACCTAACTACCTACCCTTTTTCCTTTCTTTCTTTGTTCCTTTCTTAAGGATTTTATTTACTTATTTGAGAGAGAATGAGAGAGAACATGAGAGGGGGGAGGGTCAGAGAGAGAAGCAGACTCCCCACTGATGCCGGGACTCCAGCATCATGACCTGAGCTGAAGGCAGTTGCTCGATCAACTGAGCTACCCCAATGCCCCCAGACACCCCCAGACACCCCAGACACTTAAAAGTAAAATTCAGACCAATAAACTCAGCTATTTCATTTTTCTGTAGGAAGAAATCTGGAATACTGTTCAGTGTAATACATGAGAATTTTTGTTTATTTCCAGTATTTTCAAAGAGGATTTAAAGCCCAATGTTCTTCATCTTAAATGAACAGGATTTGCTAGCTAAATAAATATTTAATGAGTGACTTCTTTGATCCAGCTAGGCCTTCTTTGATCCCAGCGTAGGCTAGGCACTGGATCAGATACAAGGCATCTAGAGAAGAGCAAGGAAGAGCCAAAGCCTTGAGGAATTCACAATAAGAGAAAATGACTCAAAATGAATATAGTAATAATGGCTAAAATTTTTTGTATACTAGGTATATACAGCGTTGTGCTAAATTTCTTACACAGTTGTGTAAATTCTTACACATCGCTCAGTTCCTTGAACGACGCAGGTGGTTAGAGGCACTGACCCCCCGCCATGGAGTAAAAAATCCACATGTAACCTTTGACTCTCCCATATTTAACTACTAGTAGTCAACTGTTAACTTGGATATCTCACCAATAACAGAGTCAATCAAGACATACTTTTTATGTTACCTGTATCATATACTATATACTTATAATAAAGTAGGCAGAGTAAAAGAGTTGTTAAGAAAATCACAAGGAAGAGAAAATACATTGGGGCACCTGGGTGGCTCAGTGGGTTAAAGCCTCTGCCTTCGGCTTAGGTCATGATCCCAGGTTCCTGGGATTGAGCCCTGCATTGGGCTCTCTGCTCAGTGAGGAGCCTGCTTCCGCCTGCCTCTCTGCCTACTTGTAATCTCTGTTAAAAAATAAAGTCTTTTAACAAAAGAGAGAGAGAAAATACATTTACAGTACTGTATTTGTCAGAAAACATCTATATATAAGTAGATCCACGCAGTTCAAATCTGTGTTGTTCAGGGGTCCAGTGCATACATTATCCCACTTAATCTTCACAGTAATCCTATTACATAGATAATATTATCCTTATTTTCCAGAACAGAGAGCTGAGGCATAGGGAGTATAAGAAACTTGCCAGAGATCACAGACGTAATACACAGACAAACCAAGATTTGAACCCCAACAACATGGCTTCAGAAAATCACATTCGTAACTACAACTGCATTGCTCTAGCCCAGGAATTACCAGAGTTAGAATAAATAGCAGCCCAGGCTCCCAGAGGAGGTGATAATGCCTGATCTGGGCTTAAAGAGTAAATAGGGGTTTGCTTGATCCCATAACTGCAACAGGAATTGATAAATAATTTAGCAGTGAGGCACGCATACGCTTAGCTTTAGCAATTCTTACAAGATCCTCAGGCAGTAGGTGTTAGTCTCATTTCATGATGAGAAAACTACTCAAGAAGATTAAGTAAATTTCTCAGGATCCCCCAGTCAGTCACAACTGGAATCAGAATTCAAAGCTAGACTTGTCTGCCTCCAGAGCCCCTGCGTTTGCAGGCACTCCACAGAGGGAAAGTATTGCAGGCGGAAGGGATGAGAGGGGACAGGCCAGGAAGGGGCATGGCATAGTGGTGCGAAAGAAGGGGCTCTCTACCAAGCTGAGGAGTGGGGGGGGGGGGGGGGTTTATCCTGCGGGTAAGAGGGAGCCAGCAGTGTTCTCTGAGGTGAGGAACGACAAGAAGGGGATGATTTTCCAGGCAGACAACTCTGGTGGTAGTGAGTATAGGAAACTGGAGAAGATTAAAAACTAAAGCCAGAGAGACCCGTTGGTCTGAGGTGAGAGGTCTAAGAAACTCCTGCTATGCCAGACACTTCCCTTCAGAATATTTCCACAGCAAGACAATGTCTACAGTCTGTCTTCTTAAACAATGGGCATCTTAAAATTTAGTGAAATGGTTTTTTTTTAAGATTTTTTAAAAAATTTATTTGACAGAGAGAGATCACAAGTAGGCAGAGAAGCAGGCAGAGAGAGAGAGAGAGCCAGAGAGAGAGAGAGGAGGAAGCAGGTTCCCTGCTGAGCAGAGAGCCGGATGTGGGACTCGATCCCAGGACCCTGAGATCATGACCTGAGCTGAAGGCAGAGCCTTAACCCACTGAACTACCCAGGCGCCCCTGGTGAAATGTTTTAAAATAAAAAATTTTATGTGAATGATTTCAGAAAATACATTAAATTCTATGTTATGTAGTATTCATACTATGTTGTTGCTTAAAGTGTCCATTCTATTAAAATAGAATATAGACTTTCTTCTATCACTAGACATCCTGCTAAGACATAACTTATTCACTTGCCCAACTTACTGCTTCTCTTTAAGGAAAGGAAGAGAAAGAGGGAGGCTGTGGTTTATATAAGATCTGATACAATGTAAAGGCAGGATTATAAGGAAGTTAATGTGGGAAGACCAATACCAGAACAAGGGTATATAAGGTAAATTAGAACTTTTCCCAACATGCCTTGCTAACAACGGGGGCTGATGGAAGTAGAGGGTAGAGCTGTAAAATCTTTTCAATAATCTGAAATTTTAGGATAGAAAGGGAGAACTTGGGTATGCTGGCAAACATGGGAAATTTCCTGTCATGTATTATCAGACACTGGAGAGCACTTCAGGGTTACCAAGTTAAGATCCATGTTAAGAAGAGAGTATTTTCAGAGAACCTGGAGAGAAACTGGCATTTTGTTGACTATGAAAAAAGACATTATTAGGGACTGAACTGTACACCCCCAAATTCCTATGTTGAAACCCTAACACCCAGTACTGGTAAACCCACCAGAAGAGAAGATTAGGACACAGACAACCCAGACAGAGGGACGACCACACGAGGACACAGTGAGAGGACGGCCTCCTGCAAGACAAGCAGAGAGGCCTCAGAAGAAACCAAACCTGTCACCCACCCCGCCCCAATCTTGGACTTCTAGCCTCTGAACTGTGAGAAAATAAACTGCTGTTGAAGCCCCACAGTCTGTGGTATTTTATGATGGGAGCCCTAGCTGATGACTACAGACACGAAGACCCAAGGCCAGACATGAGACCCATTAAGTAAGGACTGCCTCTTTAGGAACCAACCTAGCCAGAAACTCCAACACGGAGCAGGAGCCAGTGGGAAGTATGGCGACCTGGAGGGTAAGGGAGAACGGAGGACAGCGCAGTGCATGGAAAAGAGAAGGAATGGAACATGGCAAGGAACGCACTGGTAAGTGCGTTGAACCTGTGCTAAACTGCGTACTGAAGTCTCCAACCTAAACCACTTAACTCTGAGCTCTACCACCTCTTCATGTGGTCCGTACTCCAAGATTCCCTCGCTGGTAACAATACTAGCAGCAGCGACAGGAGAGGTAGTGAAATGATAAATGATGGGTGTCAGAAAGAGACCATGCGAGCCACATGCAGCCATGGGGGTGGGAAAAGGGGCAGGCAGGGAGCAGGGGAGACACTCCAGATGAAAGAAAGCGCTCTCTTTCCCAGGTGATAGCAATAAAAAGTCCCAGGCAGAGGAAATGACAATGAGAAAGTATTTCCCCTTTAATCACGACTATCAGCTATAGCAAGGAATATAATTTTCCTCTCAGCAGTTTGTTTGCCTTTAAGTGGAGCTTCAGAAAGCGTGACAACAGTTGGAGACATGTGAATAACACTTAAAATGTTTCACTATCTTTTTTGGGTTGCTATTCTCATTTATGTGCTACTTCCACCACCTTAAAAGATTTTTTTTTTTTTTAAATTTTTTTGCCGGGGAGAAGGAGAGAAAAAGGCATCATAGTAAAAGAAGTTAAGTTCTCCAGAGCATTAATTTGACTTAGTTATTTGCTGGCTAAATGCTAACTGGGCCCGTGGGTGGGTAGAACAAGCACATAATAACTAAGGAATTTTATCTTATACCCCCCAGAGCAGAGGGAGTGGCATCTTTTTTTCTCTCTCTTTTTTTTAAATTTAAATTCAATTACTTACCATATCATATATTATTAGTTTCAGAAGTAGAGGTCAGTGACTCATCCGTCTTACAGAGGCATGGTGTCTGGGATAGCTGTGGTTGAACGGTGTGGAAGACGAAGCCCCCAGGATCCAGTGACCCAGCTATCTTAACCCAACCTATTTTCAACACCTTCAACGTTTAAATTTATTTTTATTGCTACCTACAAAAACCAAATTATTTCTAGTGAGCAGCAACAAGGGAACAGAAGAACACCATATATATTTTCTGTCTACATCAGATCCCCAAACACAAACTGTGAAGCACACTTTAAATATAATCTTAATATGGATTCAAATAGTTTAAAAAAAAAAAAAAGGAGGCACGTGGGTGGCTCAGTTGGTTAAGCATCCAGCTGTTGAATTCAGTTCAGGTCATGATTTCAGGGTCATGAGATCGAGACTCACATGTCAAGCTCGGCACAGGGAGTGGAGCCTGCTTACGATTCTCTCTCGCTGCCCCTTCCTCTCGGCCCCCTTGTGTGCGTGCTCCCTCTCTCATGCTGGTTCTCTCAAAAACAAACACATAGTTCGTAAAAAACAAACAAACAAACAAAGAATGGTGGATCTCAGTGTTAAGTCGTTGCGGGAAGATTATTTATTACCAATGTTGCCAAAAAGTGAGTATGGGTTCTAATTCTAAATTTATTCTCTAACACAGGTAAACATATATTGTAACATTTAGAAAGTAATGGGCAAACCACTGCAGAAAGGTATATGAGATACGAAAACTCCCATTTAAGAGAATAACTGTTAGTCTTACTAAGTCTTCCGAAGACTGCTGAGATGAACTCATTGCAGAGAAGAAAAAGATACTTAAAGTCTGAAGGAAGAGAAACTGCTAGTTGGAATAGCAGTTTGAAGGATTCTTTTTTGTTTTTAATTCTATGTGCAAAGCTCTGCATGAGGACATTGTACCAAGTTTGGAATATATGTAAGGGTATGATGCTTTATTTCTATGATTTATTGTTTCCCTTACTAAAAAGATGCATATCTATAAATCAATTTTTATATCCATTTATCTTAATTTTCTTTGGTGTAGGACAACCTAATGATTTATATAGATTAGCTCACG